>NC_091990.1:108156687-108307911 GCF_044704955.1 Pristiophorus japonicus | reverse complement strand
GAAGTCGGGGGGGGGGGGGAAGAGAAGTCGGGGGGGGGGAAGAGAAGTCGGGGGGGGGAAGATAAGTCGGGGGGGGGAAGATAAGTCGGGGGGGGAAGATAAGTCGGGGGGGGGAAGATAAGTCGGGGGGGGGGAAGATAAGTCGGGGGGGGGAAGATAAGTCGGGGGGGGGGAAGATAAGTCGGGGGGGGGAAGATAAGTCGGGGGGGGGAAGATAAGTCGGGGGGGGGGAAGATAAGTCGGGGGGGGGAAGAGAAGTCGGGGGGGGGGGAGAGAAGTCGGGGGGGGGGAGAGAGAAGAAGTCGGGGGGCGGAGAAGAGAAGTCGGGGGGCGAGAAGAGAAGTCGGGGGGCGAGAAGAGAAGTCGGGGGGCGAGAAGAGAAGTCGGGGGGCGAGAAGAGAAGTCGGGGGGGGGCGGAAGTGGGGGGGCAGAAGGGGGGGGGCAAGTGGGGGGGGGCAAGTGGGGGGGGCAAGTGGGGGGGGGCAAGTGGGGGGGGCAAGTGGGGGGGGGGCAAGTGGGGGGGGGGCAAGTGGGGGGGGGGGGCAAGTGGGGGGGGCAAGTGGGGGGGGGCAAGTGGGGGGGGGGCAAGTGGGGGGGGGGGCAAGTGGGGGGGGGGCAAGTGGGGGGGGGGCAAGTGGGGGGGGGCAAGTGGGGGGGGGCAAGTGGGGGGGGGCAAGTGGGGGGGGGCAAGTGGGGGGGGGCAAGTGGGGGGGGGCAAGTGGGGGGGGGCAAGTGGGGGGGTGGCAAGTGGGGGGGGCAAGTGGGGGGGGCAAGTGGGGGGGGGCAAGTGGGGGGGGGCAAGTGGGGGGGGGCAAGTGGGGGGGGGCAAGTGGGGGGGGGGGGAAAGAGAAGGAAAGAGGGAGGGAAAAGGAAACAGCGAAGTAGGTAGGGAGAAGGTAGAAAGAGGTACAGTAAATTGTATTTTCATGACCGCACTTTAGAGCCAATTAAATACTTTTTGAAGTGTTGTCACTGTTGTAATGTGGGCAATGCTGTTTTTAAGGGAAGGGTAGCTGAGGGCACTTGAGAGATCAGACTGGGGCTTCGGTTGAACGCCTCATCCGAAAGATGGCGCCTCCAATAGTGCAGCAGTCCCTCAGCACTGCTCTGGAGTGTCAGCCAAGACTTTTGCGCTCAAATCTCTGGAGTGGGGCTTGAACCCACGACCTTCTGACTCAATTGTGAGAGAGAGTGCTACCCACTGAGCCATGATTGACAGAGTGCTGGCACAAACTTGATGGGCCAAATGGTGCTTTTTGCATAATCAAGCATTCTTATTTGGTGAGACTAGAGTGAAGGATAAATCATGAAACTGGTGGTAAAAATGTGCGGGGCAAAAGACAGAGTTTACGGATGAGGGAGGTCTCCCCAATGGCTTCATTGTACGATGCTGGCAAACAGAGCGGGTTCCCCCCTGACCCACCGCTGTAACCAGCCTCACACACATCTTCCCTTCTATGGCATTCCTCTTGATTCCAATTCAGAAGCCGCTGTCGGATTGAGCAACCGCTGTTTAATTTATCAACTGCACTAAACAAAGATGTGATTGCACTAGAGAGGAGATTTACGAGGAAGTTGCCCGGACTGGAGAGTTTTAGCTATGAGGAAAGATTGGATAGTCTGCAACAGTCTGTTTTCTCTGGAACAGAGGAGGCTGAGGGGAGACCTTATTGAGGTGTATAAAATTATGAGGGGCCTAGATAGAGTGGATAGGAAGGACTGATTTCCCTTAGCAGTGGGGTCAACAATCATGGGGCATAGATTTAAAGGAGGTTTAGAGGGGATCTGAAGATAAATCTCTTCATCCAGAGGAACTTGTGCCTGAAAGGATGGTAGAGGCAGAAACATTTAAAAAGTACTTGGATGTGCACTTGAAGTGCCGTAATCTACAGGGCTACGGACCAAGAGCTGGAAAGTGGGATTTAGCTGGATAGCTCTGTCGGCCGGCACGGACACGATGGGCTGAATGGCCTCCTTCCATGCTGTAAATTTCTTATGATTCTATTTCTATTAACAACAGATTAGAATGAAGTGATCCACCGAAACATCAGCATCAATTCAATCTGAAGACAACTTTCTTGAGCTGTCAGCTGGTCTCTACTGCTGCAGCTTATTAATAGTATTCACATTTTAGCAGAGGGGCG
Source organism: Pristiophorus japonicus (assembly GCF_044704955.1). NCBI lineage: Eukaryota > Metazoa > Chordata > Chondrichthyes > Pristiophoridae > Pristiophorus > Pristiophorus japonicus. The sequence continues at coordinate 108,305,767 of NC_091990.1, read as the reverse complement.
GCAGGGTGGGGAGGGGTTGGGCCAAGATAGGAAAGAAAAAGACTTGCATTTCTATAGCGCCTTTCAAATCCTCAGGACATCCTGAAACGCTTAACAGCCGATGAAGTATTCTTTAAAGTGTTGTCACTGTTGTAATGTAGGATACGTGGCAGCCAATTTGCACACAGCAAGACCCCACAAACAGCAATTAGATGCTGAGAGGTTGTTTCGCCTGGCTGGAGTGTCTAGAACTAGGGGATCGACCAGTTAGGACTGAGATGAGGAGGAATTTCTTCACTCAGAGGGTTGTGAATATTTGGAATTCTCTGCCCCAGAAGGCTGTGGATGTGGAGTCTTTGAATATATTCAAGGCTGAGATAGATAGATTTTAGAACTCTAGGGGAATCCAGGGATATGGAGATCGGGTGGGAAAGTGGAGTTGAGGTCGATGATCAGCCATGATCTTATTGAATGGCGGAGCAGGCTCGAGGGGCCGTACAGTCTATTCCTGCTCCTATTTCTTTTGTTCTTATGTGACAGTAACCAGATAAACTGTTCATGTTATGGTGATTGAGGGATAAATACTGGTCCAAAGACCCCGGGTATAACTCGCCTGCTTTTCTTCGAATAGTGCCATGGCATCTTTTATGTCCATTTGTGAGCACAGACGGAGCCTCGGTTTAACATTTCATCCGAAAGACGGTTTAAAGGTCACATCCGAAAGACGGCTTAAAGGTCACATCCGAAAGACGGCACCTCCGACAATGCGGCCCTCCCTCTGTACTGCACTGGAGAGTCAGCCTAGATTTTTGTGCTCAAGTCTCTGGAAGTGGGACTTGAAAGCACGGCCTTCTGACTCAGAGGCGCGAGTGCTACCCACTGAGCAACGGCTGATACTGTGAAATGACCTAATAGACCATGTCAAAGAACACTGGCCCAAATCCGAATGTGGATTCACAGGGAGTGGTTTAGGCGAATAGCATTCATGGTGAAGCTCGTGAGGGGAAAAGAAATGTTGATGGGATGCGATGAAGAGGGGTGGGAGGAGGCTCATTGTGGAGCATAAACACCGGCACGGACCCATTGGGCCGAATGGCCTGCTTCTGTGCTGTACGTTCTACAGAATAAAAATCCATATCCTTTGAATGAACAAAAGTTAAGTCAAAGAATGCTGCCATTGCCCATTTTCAAATACTTGTCCGCAACGCCAAAACTTCAGTGCAAAAGTTTCTCTACATCAGGAGTCATGTGGATGGATTGTGTTGGGACAGAACATTTTTCATCTCAATGCGTTAGTGTCAGCAGTCACTCAGTGGTTGGCACGCTGACCTTGGTCAGAAGGTCGTGGATTCAAGTCCCAGAGACATGAGCGCAAAAATCCAGGCTGACATTCCCACTGCAGTGTTGAGGGAGCGCTGCACTGTCGGAGATGCCGCCTTTTGCATGAGACTTTAAACCGAGATCCCGTCTGCTCTCAGGTGAATGTAAAAGATCCCATGGCACTATTTTGAAGAACAGCAAGGGAGTTAGCCCCGGTGTCCTGGGGCCAATATTTACCCGTTAATCAACATCACTAAAAAACTGATGAACTAGTTCGATCACATTGTGGGAGCTTGCTGTGCGTAAATTGGCTGCCGCGTTTCCGACATTACAGCAGTGACTACACTTCAAAATAACTTCATTGGCTGTAAAGTGCTTTATGTAAATAAGTTACTGGGACGCCCCGGGGTCATGAAAGTGTTATATCAGCTGTGGCTCAGTGGGTAGCACATTAGCCTCTGAGTCAGAAGGTTGTGGGTTCAAGTCCCACTCCAGAGACTTGAGCACTTAATCTCAGCTGACACTGTCAGAGGGGAAGTACTGAGGGAGCGCTGCACTGTTGGAGGTGCCGTATTTCGGATGAGACGTTAAACCGAGGCCTCAACTGCTCTCAGGTGGACGTAAAAGATCCCATGGCACTATTTTGAAGAGCAGGAGAGTTATCCCCGGTATCCTGGCCAATATTTATCCCTCAATCAACATCACTAAAAAAAAAAACTGATTAACTGGTTCTATCACATTGTGGGAGCTTGCTATGCACAAATATGCTGCTGAGTTACAATAGCGACTACACTCCAAAAGTACTTCATTGGCTGTAAAGCGCTTTATGCAAATGAGTTATTGGGACGTCCTGATGACTTGAAAGGTGCTATACAAGTCTTTTTTGCTTTGTCAAAATTCACTGGTGGCCTTGAACACTGGGTAGCATTCGGGTCAATGATGCTTCATCAATCCTAATGAAATTTTATTACTGATTGGCTTGTCATCATGCCAGCCATCATCAGCTTAAATGTTCCAGTGTCGAAATGCAGCTCATTTCACTCCGACACGATAGCTGTAGAAGAGTAGAGACACTGTCAAAATCAAATTAAATTGAGAATACATTTAAAAAATAATAATATGGTCATCAGTTGGATAGCTGACATAAGTGAGGAATTGAATCTCAAATCATACAGGGCTTGATTTGTCTTTATATTAATTTAGTACAAATCAGCCATGATTTGATTGAATGGCGGAACAGGCTGGAGGGGCTGAGCGGCCTTCTCCTGTTCCTATGTTCAAGTAAACTGGGGCTTAAGTGTTAAGAAATTAAAGACTTGCATTTCTTTCACAACATCACAAAGCGCTTTACAGTTATTTACAGGGACTTGAGCACATAAATCTAGGCTGACACTCCGGTGCAGTGCTGAGGGAGTGCTGCACTGTCAGAGGTGCCATCTTTCAGATGAGACGTTAAACTGAGGCCCCGTCTGCTCTCTCAGGTGGGCATAAACGATCCCATGGCACTATTTTGAAGAAGAGCAGGGGTGTTATCCCCGGTGTCCTGGGGCCAATATTTATCCCTCAAACAACAGATGATCTGGTCATTATCACATTGCTGTTTGTGGGAGTTGCTCTGCACAAATTAGCTTCCGTGTTTCCCACATTACAACAGTGACCACATACCAAAAGTACTTAATTGGCTGTAAAGCAATTTGTAACGTCCGCTGGTTGTGAAAGGCACTATATAAATGTAAGTCATTCTTTTTGTTTTAAGTACTTTTTCAAGTATAGTCATTGTTGTAATGTTGGAAATGTGGCAGCCAATTTGTGCACAGCAAGCTCCCACAAACAGCAATGTGATAACGACCAGATAATCTGTTTTTGCTATGTTGATTGAGGGATAAATTGGCCCCAGGACACTGGGGATAACTCCCCAGCTCCTCTTCGAATTAGTGCCATGGGATCTTTTACGTCCACCTGAGAGGGCAGATGGGGCCTGGGTTTAACATCTCATCCAACAGTACAGCGCTCCCTCAGCACTGCACTGGAGTGTCAGCCGAGATTTATGTGCTGATGTCTCTGGAGTGGGGCTTGAACCTAGGAATCTTAGCTTAAAAACCTACAAGCTGCAGTCAGAAATGTGACTGACTTACTTCCATTTCTAATCTTACGGACCCATGGAACCATGAAAACTGAAGCTGTTCCACACTAAAGGTCAACCATTGGAAAAATGTGGTGTTTTTACTTTGCAAGCTGCAATGATATGGGATCCCTAGACACAAGCCTTTAACACAGTGATTAACAACGTCACTGAAAACCTCCACTTTCAAAAATGTTGTCCTTTGGAACCCATGCAGAAAACAGATTTTGCCATGCATCCTTATTACACATGAGCTGTGGGGCTCAGTGGGTAGCACTCTCGCCTCAAGTCTGAATGTCATGGGTTCAAGTCCCACTTCAGAAACTAAACACAAAACTAGCACAAAACATCTAGGCTGACACTCCCAGCGCAATGCTGAGGGTGCGCCGCACTGTCGGAGGTGCTGTCTTTCAGATGCGATGTTAAACCGAGGCCCCCGTCTGCCCTCTTAGGTGGATGTAAATGATCCCATGGCACTATTTCAAAGAGCAGGGGCGTTATCCTCAGTGTCCTGGGCCCAATATTTATCCCTCAATCAACAACGCTAAAAAACAGATTATCTGGCCATTTATCATATTGCTGTTTGTGGGAGCTTCTTGTGTGCAAATTGGCTGCCACGTAATCTACATTACAACAGCGGCTACACGTCAAAAAGTGTAAAGCGCTTTGGGACATCCCGAGGTTGTGAAAGGCGCTATAGAAATGCAAGTTAGATTTTTGGGGGGGGGGGTGTAAGGTCATCCACTCTGGACCACAGAAAGATAGATCAGAGTAGTACCTGAATGTGAGAAGCTAGGAACTGTGGGGGAGCTCGGGGTCCAAGTATAGATATCACGAAAAACTAGTGGACAGGTACAAAAAATAATTTAAAAGATGATGGAATTTTGGTCTTTATCTCGAGGGGGGCTGGCATACAAAGAGGAGGAAGTGTTGTAGAGAGCTCTGGTCAGACCCCGTCTGGAGTAACTGCGTTCAGTGCTGGGCCCCGTCCCTCAGGGAGGATATATCGGCCTCGGAGGGAGAGCAGTGCAGAGTCACCAGAATGATACCGGGGCTAAAAGGGTTAAATTACGAGGGCAGGTTGCACAGACTGGGCTTGTATTCCAGTGAATATAGAAGATTAAGGGGTGATCTAATCACGGTGTTTAAGATGATTAAAGAATTTGGTAGAGCAGATCGAGAGAAACTATTTCCTCTGGTGGGGGGAATCCAGAACAAGGGGGCAGAACCTTAAAATTAGAGCCAGGCTGTTCAGGGATGATGTCAGGAAGCACATCTTCACACACAGGGCAGTGGGAATCTGCAACTCCCCCCCCCCCCCCTCAAAAAAATCTGTTGAGGCTGGGGGCTCAATTGAAAAATTTCAAAATTAGTGGAATAGATTTTGGTTAAGCACGAGAATTAAGGGTTACGGAATCAAGCGAGTTAAGTGGAGTTGAGATATAGATCAGATCAGCCGTGATCTAATTGAATAGCAAGGGGCTGAACGGCCACCTCCTATTCTTTTGGAGCAAAGCAATTTGTACATTTTTTTTTAAAAAAGGAAGTCAACTCTTATTTACAGATTCAACAGTGATCATTTATAGGATTAAAGGCATTCAGCTGTTACATATCAAGCACTCACAGATTGACACCAACATCAGACAATAAGGCTCACAGTTCGTGCTCTATTTGCAAACATATTTCCTAGTCTATAGGGAATGAGTCAGATTGTAAATGATGACCCTATGCCAGAAAACCTATCCACTCTTCACTGGAAATATGAATTTAAAAGCTCTCATTCTCCAACAGCTGACACACGCCCACATAAACAGTGTAAAATTAATTGCACCCAAGCTCAGCGGTGCAAAGGAGCTGAAAAATCAAACACTCCTTTCCCACCTTGCTTCATTCGTAAATTAAATTGCATCAGAACTGTTTTGCTGGCAGCAGCCTTGCTGCCTTCATGCTTCAGATTTGTAGATACGTCTGAGCCTGGGCGATGGGGAGCACTGGGAGAGGGGAATCATTCCTCTTGCTTTCCAAGAATTAGTGCCTCTATACAAATAGGGTCATAGGTCAAAAAAAAACATCAGTTCGACTGAGGAAATTGGAAAGAAAAACTTACATTTATATAGCGCCTTTCACGACCACCAGATGTCTCAAAGTACTTTACAGCCAATGACTACTTTTGGAATGTAGTCACTGCTGTAATGTAGCCAATTTGCGCACAGCAAGCTCCCACAAACAGCAATGTGATAATGACCAGATCATCTGTTTTTTTTCTAATGTTGATTGAAGGATAAATATTGGCCAGGACACCGAGGATAACTCCCCTGCTCTTCTTCGATATCGTGCCACGGGATCTTTTACGTCCACCTGAGGGGGCAAGATGGGGGGCCTCGGTATAATATCTCATCTGAAAGACGGCACCTTTGACAGTACAGCGCTCCCTCAGCACTTCACTGAGGTCAGCCTAAATTTATGCGCTCAAGTCCCTGGAGTGAGACTTGAACCCACAACCTTCTGACTCAGAGGCGAGTGTGCTGTTCACAGAGCCACGGCTGACACGGAGAAGGATAAGTATTGTGGCTCTCAGGCAATCGCATCAGCTGAAGCTGTATTTAAAATAGTGAAACACTGAGCTACATCGTCCACCTCCCAAGTTAACTCCCTCACTAGGAGAACCTTTCTACTCTTAAATTGTGAAGGCATTTGCACAGTCAATACAACATTCCTGTGACTTCTAGGGCACAGAATGTATAATGTTGCAGATCACAGAATGATACGGGATACAGCACAGGGGGAGGCCATTCGGCCCATCGAGCTTGTGCCGGCTCTTCTAAAGAGCGATCCGATTAGTCCCAATCCCCCCTGCCCTTTCCCCACAGCCCTGCAAACCTTTCCCCTTCAAGTATTTATCCAATTCACTTTTGAAAGTTACCATTGAATCTGCTTCCACCATCCTTTCAGGCAGTGCATTCCAGATCACAACAACTCTCTACGCAAAAAAAATAAGTCTCCTCATCTCCCCTCTGATTTTGCCAATGACCTTGAATTTGTGTACCTCTGGTTACTGACCCTCCTGCCATTGGAAACAGTTTCTCCTTATTTACTCTATCAAAACCCCTCATGGTCTTGAGCACCTCTATCAAATCTCACAACTTTCTCTGTTCAAAGGAGAACAACCCCAGCTTCTCCAGTCTCTCCACATAACTGTAGTCCCTCATCCCTGGTACCATTCTAGTAAATCTCCTCTGCACCCTCTGAGGCCTTGACATCCTTTCGAAAGTGCGGTGCCCAGAATTGGACATAATACTCCAGCTGAGGCCTAACCAGTGTTTTATAAAGGTTTAGCATCACTTCCCTGGTTTTGTGCTCTGTCTCTCTATTTATAAAGCCAAGGATCCCATATGCTTTCCTTTCTAACTTGTCCGGTCACCTTTAAAGATGTGTGTTCATATATCTCCAGGTCTCTCTGCTCCTGCACCCCCTTTAGAATGTACCATTTAGTTTATGTTGCCTCTTCTCATTCTTCCTACAAAAATGTATCACTTTGCACAAAAATGTATCACTTTGCACTTCTCTGCGTTAAATGTCATCTGCCACGTGTCCGCCCATTTCACCAGTCTGTCTAAGTCCTCCTGAAGTCTCTTACTGTTTACTATGTTTGAGTTTTGTGTCAGCTGCAAACTTTGAAATTATGCCCTGTATACCCAAGTCCAGGTCATTAATATATCAAAAAGAGCAGTGGTCCCAACATCAACCCCTGGGACCACCACTGTATAACCTCCCTCCAGTCTGAAAAACAACTGTTCACCACTACTCTCTGCTTTCTGTCCCTTCGCCAATTTAGCATCCACACAGTCACTGTCACCTTTGAAAGTCCATATACACAACATCAATTGCACTGCCCTCATCAACTCTCTCCGTTACTTCATCAAAGAATTCAATCAAGTTATTCAAGCATGATTTGCCTCCAACAAATCCATGCTGACTTTCATTTATTAGCCCATTCTTTTCCCAAATTCCAATTAATTTTGTCCGGGATTATTGTCTCTCAATGTTTCCCCACCACAGACGTTAGGCTGACTGACCTGTAGAGGTTTAACCCTCTTCACTTGTATAAGCAGAGTTGCAACATTTTCAATCCTCTGGCACCCCCCTCATTTCTAAGGAGAATTGGAAGATTGCGGCCAGAGCCTCTGTAATTTCCACCCTTACTTCCCTCAGTAAACAAGGATGCATCCCATCTGGACCGGGAGAATTTTTAAGATTTGAGGAGATAGCAACGAACTGAATTTTTTCCTTTAAAAAAAGGTAACGTACTTCAAAGCTGAAAAATGAATATAGAAAATATCTCTGCGTAATTCAATAGGTTTACTCCAGGGATTTGAGCACAAAAATCCAGGCCGATACTCCAGTGCAGTGCTGAGGGAGCGCTGCACTGTCGGAGGTGCTGTCTTTCGGATGAGACGTTAAACCGAGGTCCCGTCTGTCCTCTCAGGTGGATGTGAAAGATCCCATAGCACTATTTTGAAGAGCAGGGGAGTTCTTCCTGGGGCCAATATTTATCCCTCAATCAACATAACTAAAACAGATTACCTGGTCATTATCACATTACTGTTTGTGGGAACTTACTGTGCACAAATTGGCTGCCGTGTTTCTTACATTACAACAGTGACTACACTCCAAAAGTACTTCATTGGCTGCAAAGCGCTTTGAGACAGCTGTGAAAGGCACTATAATAATGCAAGTCTTTCTTACTTTATTGGGAAACTTGTCAGTACCCACTTGACCCTACATATATTCAACAAGCTTCTGTCTACCTCAGTTGCTCTATGTAGCGGTCAGCCGTGGCTCAGTGGGCAGCACTCTCGTCAGAGTCAGAATGCTGTAGGTTCAAGCTCCGCTCCAGAGACGAATACAAAATCTAGGCTGACACTCCAATGTTGCCTTTTGGATGAGACGTTAAACCGAGGCCCCACCTGCTCTCAGGTGGATGTAAAATTTCCCCAGCCCCCTATTTCAAAAAGGCGCAAGGGGAGTTCTCCCTGAGTTTCTGAGCCAACATTTACCCCTCAATCAATGTCACTAAAAAACAAATCAGAACATAAGAATTAGGAGCACGAGTTGGCCATTTGGTCCCTCGAGCCTGCTCCGCCATTCAATGAGATTGTGGCTGATCTTCTAACTCAACTCCACTTTCCTGAACTATCCCCATATCTTTTGATTCCCTTATCATCCAAAAATCTAAGGATCTCTGACTTGAATATACTCAACGACTGAGTCTCCATAGCCTTCTGGGGTAGAGATTCACCACACTCGAAGTGAAAAAGTTTCTCCTCATCAAGGAACTTCGGTTCCGTGTCAATGAGCTGGAGTCTGAGCTGCAGACACTGCGGCACATCAGGGAGGGGGAAGAGTTACCTGGACACCGCGATCCAGGAGCTAGTCACACAAATTAGATTAATTAATTCAAAATCGATCCGTGGTCAGGGACAGCAGGGTGTGACTACGAGTGAGGAAGGTATGGGGACTCAGCATGGAGTGATGGAGGAGCCTCAGCCCTTGCTCTTGTCCAACAGGTTTGAGGCTCTTACTCCGTGTGGACAAGAGCAGGGACTGCAGGGAGGATGAGCAAACTGACCACAGCACCGTGGTATGGGGGGCCATTCAAGTGAGGGGAGAAAAAAGAAATGTTGCAGTGGTAGGGGACAGTATCATTAGGGGGATAGATAAGGCTCTCTGCAGCCGAGAGAATGAGTCCCGAAGGCTGTGTTGGCTGCCAGGGTTAAGGACATCTCCTCAGGGCTGGAGAGGAACTTCGAATGGGAGGGGGTGGATCCAGTTGTCGTGGTCCACGTGGATACCAATGACATAGGTGGGACAAAAAGAGGTTCTGCTGAGGGAGTATGAGCAGCTAGGGGCCAAATTAAAAAGCAGAACCACAAAGGTAATAATCTCTGGATTACTACCTGAGCCACAAGCAAATTTGCATTGGGGTAAATAAGATCAGAGAGTTAAAAACATGGCTCAAAGGTTGTTGTGGGAGAAATGGGTTTTGGTTCGTGGGACACTGGCACCAGTACTGGGGTAAGAGGGAGCTGTTCCGTTGGGACGGGCTCCACTTAGACCATGATGGCACTAGGGTCCTGGCGAGTCAAATAACTAGGGCTGCAGAGAGGGTTTTAAACTTATTAGTCAGGGGGGGGGTGGGGGGGGAGGATTCAGGTGAGTGAAAATGTAAAAAGAATGAGAAGGCAATAAAGCAGGGTAGCACTGGGGGAAATGAAAACCAGAGCGTGACAGGAAGGGACAGAATTTTTAAACATAAAAGGTGAATCAGAAAGTGGGGTCAATGCAAGAAAAAAATGGTAACAAAACAAATTTTAAAACTCTTTATCTGAATGCACATAGCATTTGTAACAAAATAGATGAGTTGACGGCACAAATGGGTAGGATAGCCATTACAGAGACATGGTTGCAAGGTGACCAGGACGGGGAACTATATTCAGGGGTATTTGACACATCGGAAGGATAGACAGAAAGGAAAAGGATGTTGGGTAACACGGTTAAAAAAAGGATGAGATCAGTGTGTTAGTGAGAAATTAAATTGGCTTAGAAGATCAAGATGTTGAATCAGTTTGGGTGGAGAAGAATAATAATGGGCCGAAGTTTCCGCTTCTGACGAAAACGCCGCACCTCCGAGACTTACGTGACCTGCCTGGGCTCGAAGGTGCGCTGGATTCTTCAGCAATTCTCTAGAGCGTGGCGTGGTGCAGCGTAGTCTCCCTGGGGCGAAGCAAACCGATCGCAGCCTGGAGGAGGGCGGGGCTAGGGATCATGCCTTCTTGTCAGTGCTGGCAGCGTTGGAGCATGCGCGCCTGCGCAATGGCTCGGGGGAGCATGGGTACCGGGGAGGGGAGGGGAGGGAGGAGGGCTACTGGGGAGGGAGGAGTGGGGAGTGTGGCAACGGGGATGGAAGGGACGGGGGGGGGGGGGGGAAAGGAACATGGGCACCGGGATGGGGGTGGGGGGAGGGGGAGCGTAGCAACAGGGATGGAGGGGGGCGGGGGGGGGGGGGGGTGGAGCGTGGCAACAGGGATTGAGGGGGAGCATGGGTACCAGGGTGGGGAGTGGGAGCGTGGCAACAGGGATGGGGGGGGGGGGGGGAAAGAGAAAGGGCGTGGGTACCGGGGTGGGGGTGGGGGTGGAGAGAGCGTGGCTCTCGAAATGATCGAAGGGCCGGAGGAGAGAGCAGGGGTGCCTCCTTCCAGCCTCCCCCCCGCCCCCCTTCACACACACACCCCTCCCACACCCCCACACACACAAACATTTCCCCGCCCCCCCACCCCCCCTTCCCCCTCCACCCCTCACTGTCAGATAGAGAGAGAGAGCGACACTGACAGACACACCTTCCCTTCACATAAGGGTAGGACTTCTATTTTTTATTGATTGATTACTTATTACTTTTTATGCTTTGTTTAGTGCTTAGTGCTTTAAATGTACTTTGCTTCTGTGAAGGTGTTTAAGGAAAATCCTCTAACTTCCCTTCCCCTTCCCCCCCGCCGCCCCTGTTGTGATGTTGATGTTACCTGTGCGTTTAATGCTTCCCACCTGCCGTCTCTGGCTGTGCCTGTACTAAACTTAACTCTCGGTAAGGTTTTTCAGAACTTACAAAAGTGGACACTTACTCCATCCTAAGTTAGTTTGTAGTAAGTTTTCACTGCCGAAACTTGCAAAAATGGCTGGACACACCCTCTTTTGAAAAAAAATACCTTACCTAAAGCCAACCTAAACTAAATCAATAGAACTGGAGCAAACGAATATCAGAGAATTGCAATTTCTAACATACTACAAACTAAACTAGTTGCTCCAAAAAACTAGGAGCAACTCCACCCGAAACTTAGGCCCTATAAGGGGAAAAAGTCGCTGGTTGGTGTCGTCTATAGACCCCCTAACAGTAGCTACACTGTTGGACGGAATATAAATCAAGAAATAATGGAAGCTTGTAATAAAGAAATGGCAGTAATCATGGGCGATTTTAACCTTCATATTGATTGGACAAAGCAAATCGGCCAGGGTAGCCTTGAGGAAGAGTTCATAACGTTATCCGGGATAGTTTCCTTGAACAGCATGTTGCGGAACCAACTAGGGAGCAGGCCATCTTCGATCTGGTCCTGTGCAATGAGACAGGACAATGATCTCGTAGTAAAGGATCCTCTAGGAACGAGTGACCATAAATAACATGGTTGAATTTCAAATTCAGTTCGAGGGTGAGAAATTAGGATCTCAAACCAGTGTCCTAAACTTAAGTAAAAGGAGATTACAAAAGTATGAGGGCAGAGCTGGCTAAAGTGGACTGGGAAAATAGATTAAAGTGTGGGACGGTTGATGAGCAGTGGCAGACATTTAAGGAGATATTTCAGAACTCGCAACAAAAATATATCCCAATGAGAAGGAAAGACTAAGAGAAGAGATAACCATCCGTGGCTAACTAAGGAAATAAGGGATAGCATCAAATTGAGAACAAGGGCATACAATGTGGCCAAGACTAGTGGGAGGCCAGAGGATTGGGAAACTTTAAAAGACAGCAAAAAACGACTAAAAATATAAGAGGGAAGATAGATTATGAAAGTAAACTAGCACGAAATATAAAAACAGATAGTAAGAGTTTTTACAGGTACATAAAAAGGAAAAAAGAGTGGCTGAAGTAAATGTTGGTCCCCTGGAGGATGAGACTGGGGAATTAGTAATGGGGAACAGGAAATGGCAGAGACGTTGAACAAATATTTTGTATCGATCTTCATGGTAGAAGACACGAAAATCATGCCAATAGTGGATAATCAAGGAGCTATAGGGAGGGAGGAACTTAATACAATCACTAATGAAGTAGTACTTAGTAAAATAATGGGATTAAAGGCAGACAAGTCCCCTGGACCTGATGGCTTACATCCTAGGGTCTTAAAAGAAGTGGCTGCAGAGATAGTGGATGCATTGGTTGTAATCTACCACAATTACCTGGATTCTGGGACGGTCCCAGCAGATTGGAAAACCGCAAATGTAATGCCCCTATTTAAAAAAAGGAGGCAGACAAAAAGCAGGAAACTATAGACCAGTTAGCCTAACATCTGTCGTTGGCAAAATGCTGGAGTCCATTATTAAGGAAGCAGTAGCGGGACATTTGGAAAAGCATGACTCAATCAAGCAGAGTCAGCATGGTTTTATAAAAGTGAAATTATGTTTGACAAATTTGCTGGAGTTCTTGGAGGATGTAACGAGCAGGGTAGACAAGGGGGAACCAGTGGATTTGGTGTATTTGGATTTCCAGAAGGCATTCGATAAGGTGCCACATAAAAGGTTACTGCACAAGATAAAAGTTCATGGAGTTGGGGGTAATATATTAGCATGGATAGAGGATTGGCTAACTAACAGAAAACAGAGAATAGAGATAAATGGATCATTTTCCAGTTGCCAGTGGGGGTGCTGCAGGGATTGGTGCTGGGTCCTCAACTATTTACAATCTATATTAATCACTTGGATGAAGGGACCGAGTGTAATGTAGCCAAGTTTGCTGATGATACAAAGATGGGTAGGAAAGCAAACTGTGAGGAGGACAGAAAAAATCTGCAGAGGGAGAGAGAGTGGCTAAGTGAGTGGGCAAAAATATGGCAGATTGAGTATAATGTGGGAAAATGTGAGGTTATCCACTTTAGTGGAAAAAATAGAAAAGCAAATTATAATTTAAATGGAGAAAAATTGCAAAGTGCTGCAGTACTGAGGGACCTGGGGGTCCTTGTGCATGAAACACAAAGAGAGAGTATGTAGGGACAGCAAGTGATCAGGAAGGCAAATGGAATGTTGGCCTTTATTGCAAGGAGGATAGAATATAAAAGCAGGGAAATCCTGCTACAACTGTAGAGGGTATTGGTGAGGCCACACCTGGAGTACTGCGTACAGTTTTGGTCTCCGTATTTAAGGGAGGATATACTTGCATTGGAGGCTGTTCAGAGAAGGTTCATTAGGTTGATTCCGGAGATGAGGGGGTTGACTTATGAAGATAGGTTGAGTGGGTTGGGCCTATACTGATTGGAGTTCAGAAGAATGAGAGGTGATCTTATCGAAACATAAAAGATAATGAGGAGGCTCGACAAAGTGGATGCACAGAGGATATTTCCACTTACAGGGGAAACTAAAACTAGAAGACATCGTTCAGAATAAAGGGCCGCCCATTTAAAACTGAGATGAGGAGGGATTTCTTCTCTCAGAGGATTGTAAATCTATGGAATTCTCTGCTCCAGAGAGCTGTGGAGGCTGGGTCATTGAATATATTTAAGGTGGAGATAGACAGATTTTTGAACAAGAAGGGAATAAGGGGTTATGGGGAGCGGGCTGGGAAGTGGAGCTGAGTCCATGATCAGATCAGCCTTGATCTTATTAAATGGCAGAGCAGGCTCGAGGAGCCAAGTGGCCGACTCCTGTTCCTATTTATTATGTTATGTTCTCAGTCCTAAATGAGACTGTGACCCCTGGTTCTAGACTTCCAAGCCAGGGGAAACATCCTCCCTTCATCTACCCTATCAAAGCCCTGTAAGAATTTTGTATGCTTCAATGACATCACCTCGCATTCTTCTAAACTCTAAAAAGTGTCTAAACATTTGACACCGAGCCACATAAGGAAATATTAGGACAGGTGACCTAAAACTTGGTCAAAGATGTAGGTCTGGTCATGCTGTCTATGGGACCTTCCACAGACAGAGCTTTTGGATTCCGTAAGGAGCTATAGAAATGCAAATTTTCTTTCTTTTGAAGCAGGCAAGAATCAGCAACATTTTACAATGTCTCTGAGCTCGGCCACCTATCAGTAGGTTCGAAACCAAACACACACCAAAAACCTTGTTCATTTGTGATGCTTCATTAGTGTTTATTTGATCAGCCAGACAGCTTAATGTGCTGCTGCTCCACAAACAGTACAGCTGGTCCTGATCGGAATTAAGTTGATTACATTGATTTGCATTCAAATTACCTCTCACCACAACATGTTGCATTACTGTTGCACAACACCAGTTTCTGAAAGGCTTGTTGCTTTTCCAGACACACAAAGGACCAACCCGTACAGCGACGAACTGGAAAAACTTGCTTAGCCGGCTCGGTTTTACCTCTGGCTGCAAGTGCATTCCTTCTGAATGCCAGCTCGCTCGCTCTCTCTCTACCATTCATTAAAATCATCCTGATGATCTGTGCCTCCCTCTCCCTGAAGTCTCAGCTTTGTTGCCAGAAATAAAGATTTGCATTAATATTGCGCCTTTCACGACCATTGGACGTCCCAAAGCACTTTACAGCCAATGAAGTACTTTTTGAAGTGTTGTAATTATTTTTTCTTGCGGGAAAAAAGGTTTGTTGACAATGTGGGCAAGTAAAGCAGTCGATCTATACAAACCAGAGACCGACCTACGCAAGTTGAATACCAGCTGCTACGTACACCTATTGTCAAACTGGTTCAGTGGAACTGACGTCAAGCTTAAGTACTTTGTTTCACAAAGCAGAGTGACAAGAGAAATGGGTTAGGCAGAGAACTCGCCTCTTGAAAGTGAACACAACCCTACCATGTTAGGAGGCCATGCCTTCAGCATTAATCAACTGTTTACACATCATTTTCAGCGGCTACTAATGGTGGGGAAGAGAGAGCGCATGCAGGGGAGGAAGTGCAGAAGGAAGAAAAATGTACTGGAAAAATTAAGAGGGGAGGGGAGTGAGAAACAGGGAGGGGAGGGGGAAACAGGGAGGGGAGGGGGAAAAAGAAGGAGTGAGGGGAGGGGAGGGGAAAAAAGGAGGGAGGGGAGGGAGGGGAAAAAAGGAGGGAGGGGAGGGAGGGGGGGAGGGACCCAGCCTTTGGGATAGACGAGGCAGATTCAGAGCCATCACCTTGTACACTTCCATCTCCCGGAATCTGAGCTAAACAAGTGCCAAAGTAAAAACAACCAGTGTTGTGGAATTTACAGCACCTCCAGAAACCATTCGGCCCATCGCGCCAGCACTAGCTCCTCAACTGGAGCTATTTATATTCTCATTTCCCTGCCCTACCCCTAAATTTATTGGAGGTAGATAAGATGGTTCAGAAGGCATATGGAATGCTTGCCTTTATTAGCCAAGGCACAGAATACAAGGGCCGGGGGTTTATGCTTGAACTGTATGAAACACTAGTTAGGCCACAACTGGAGTACTGCGTGCAGTTCTGGTCACCGCATTACACAGGAGAGGGTACGGAGGAGATTTACGAGGATGTTGCTGGGAGTGGAGAATCTTAGCTATATGGACAGATTGGATAGGCAGGATTTGTTTTCCTTGGAATAGAGGCGGCTGAGGGAAGACGGCAGTGAAAGGTTGAGGAACGGGCAGGGAAGTGGAGCTGAGCCCAAGATCAGATCAGCTATGATCTTATAGAATGACGGATCAGGTTCGAGAGGCCGAATGGCTTACTCCTGCCTATTTCCTATGTTCCGATGAGACCTCAATGAGGTGTATAAAATTATGAGGGGCCTAGATATAGTGGAAAAGGCCTATTTCCCTCAGCAGAGGGGTCAACAACCAGGGGGCACAAATTTAAAGTAATTAGAAGAATTAGAGGGGATTTGAGGGGAAATTTCCTCACACACGGGGTATTGGGGGTCTGGAACTCACTGCCTGAAAGGATGGTAGGAGGCAGAAACCCTCACCATATTTAAAAAGCACTTGGATGAGCACCTGAAGTGCCGTAAACTGCAGGGTTACGGACCAAGAGCTGGAAAGTGGGATTAGGCTGGGTAGCCTCTTGTTGGCCGACGTGGACACAATGAGCCGAAATGTCCTTCTGTGCTGTAAATTTCTAAGATTCTATGAGACGTCAAACTGAGGCCCTCTCAGATAGATGTCAAAGATCCCATGGCACTATTTTGATGAGCAGCAGGGGAGTTCTGGCAAATATTTATCCCTCAACCAACACCTAAAAACAGATTTTTGGGCTGGAAATTTCCCAACCGTGTGCCCATTTTTCGGCGAACCTGCCTGACCCGCTGAGTGTTTCCAGCACTTTGTTTTTATTTCAGCACAACTGAACGCCATCTTAAATCGACCCCATACAAAATCAACACATTCCAGCAAAACTGACTCAACCAAAAACAAACAGAATTCAACTTTAAACTTTGAGTCAAAAGAAGTTAGGATGAAAGAACTTTTTTTTTCAAAAAAAAGAAGTCTATAAAGAATCACAGAGATTTACAGCACAGGAGGCCATTTGGCCCATTGTGTCCGTGCCGGCCAACAAAGAGCTATCCAGCCTAATCCCACTTTCCAGCTCTTGGTCTGTAGCCCTGTAAGTTACGACACTTCAAATGCACATCCAAGTACTTTTTAAATGTGATGAGGGTTTCTGCCTCAACCATCCTTTAAGGTACTGAGTTCCAGACCCCCACCACCCTCTGGGTAAAAAAAGTTCTCCTCAAATCTCCTCTAAACCTCCTACCAATTACTTTAAATCTATGTCCCCTGGTTATTGATCCCCCCCCTCCCCCCGGCAATGGGAAATAGATCCTTCTCATTCACTCTATTTAGGCCCATCAATTAAGTCTGCCTTCAGCTCCTCTGTTCCACGGAAAACAAGCCCAGCCTATCCAATCTTATTGTGTCAGCTCTAGCTCAGTGGGTAGCACTCTTTCCTGAGTTAGAAGATTGTGGGTTCAAGTCCCACTCCAGAGACTTGAGCACAAATAAATCTAGGCTGACACTCCAGTGCAGTGCTGAGGAAGTGCTGCACTGTCAGAGGTGCCGTCTTTCTGATGCAACGTTAAACCGAGGTCCCGTCTGCTCTCTCAGATGGAAGTAAAAGATCCCATGGCACTATTTCAAAGAAGAACAGGGGAGCTATCCCAAGTGTCCTGGGGCCAATATTTGTCCCTCAATCAATATCACTAAAACAGATGATCTGGTCATTATCACATTGTTGATTTTGGGAGCTTCCTGTGCGCAAATTGGCTGCCGCGTTTCCCACATTACAACAGTGACTACATTCCAAAAATATTTCCTTGGCTGTAAAGCACTTTGAGACATCCAGTGGTCATGAAAGGCGCGATATAAATGCAAGTCTTCTAGCTCGGCCTTGGAAAGACGCAAGATTTGGCCCGAGCTTCCACGACTCTACAACGTGCCCTTTCTGCTCAATTAACAAAAGGTGCCCACATCAAAATCTTCTGGCTAATGGGATAGATTACCGAGCAAGTGCTCAGCTGATAAGTAATTTCTGGCAAAAGCCCCTGAAGCCAATCAACGCCGAGCTCCATAAACTGGGCGTTAATACCGCCAGAACGGATTAGTCTTGGTTCTAATTGTTATGTATTTAACCCCTTGTAACCTGTATTACACTACCACCAGAGGGCCTACCTGTTGGAGTCCCAAGGGATACTAGCATCCCTTGGGAGCACGGTATATAAGCAGGCCACCCACAAGGTACCTGCACTCTGGAGTCGCATTAAAGGGAGCTAAGGTCACACTTGCTCATTGTACACAGTACTCAGTTTAGATAGAAACATAGAAAATAGGTGCAGGAGTAGGCCATTCGGCCATTCTAGCCTGCACCGCCATTCCATGAGTTCATGGCTAAACATGCAACTTCAGTACCCCATTCCTGCTTTCTCGCCATACCCCTTGATCCCCCTAGTAGTAAGGACTTCATCTAACTCCTTTTTGAATATATTTAGTGAATTGGCCTCAACAACTTTCTGTGGTAGAGAATTCCACAGGTTCACCACTCTCTGGGTGAAGAAGTTTCTCCTCATCTCGGTCCTAAATGGCTTACCCCTTATCCTTAGACTGTGACCCCTGGTTCTGGACTTCCCCAACATTGGGAACATTCTTCCTGCATCTAACCTGTCTAACCCCGTCAGAATTTTAAACGTTTCTATGAGGTCCCCTCTCATTCTTCTGAACTCCAGTGAATACAAGCCCAGTTGATCCAGTCTCTCTTGATATGTCAGTCCCACCATCCCGGGAATCAGTCTGGTGAACCTTCGCTGCACTCCCTCAATAGCAAGAATGCCCTTCCTCAGGCTAGGAGACCAAAACTGTACACAATACTCCAGGTACCATGATGTACCATGACACCCAGGTCTCGTTGCACCTCCCCTTTTCCCAATCTGTCACCATTCAGATAATAGTCTGTCTCTCTGTTTTTACCACCAAAGTGGATAACCTCACATTTATCCACATTATACTTCATCTGCCATGCATTTGCCCACTCACCTAACCTATCCAAGTCGCTCTGCAGCTTCACAGCATCCTCCTCGCAGCTCACACTGCCACCCAACTTAGTGTCATCCGCAAATTTGGAGATACTACATTTAATCCCCTCGTCTAAATCATTAATGTACAGTGTAAACAGCTGGGGCCCCAGCACAGAACCTTGCGGTACCCCACTAGTCACTGCCGGCCATTCTGAAAAGTCCCCATTTACTCCTACTCTTTGCTTCCTGTCTGCCAACCAGTTCTCAATCCATGTCAGCACACTACCCCCAATCCCATGTGCTTTAACTTTGCACATTAATCTCTTGTGTGGGACCTTGTCGAAAGCCTTCTGAAAGTCCAAATATACCACATCAACTGGTTCTCCCTTGTCCACTCTACTGGAAACATCCTCAAAAAATTCCAGAAGATTTGTCAAGCATGATTTCCCTTTCACAAATCCATGCTGACTTGGACCTATCATGTCACCTCATTCCAAATGCACTGCTATGACATCCTGAATAATTGATTCCATCATTTTACCCACTACCGATGTCAGGCTGACTGGTCTATAATTCCCTGTTATCTCTCTCCCTCCTTTTTTAAAAAGTGGGGTTACATTGGCTACCCTCCACTCCATAGGAACTGATCCAGAGTCAATGGAATGTTGGAAAATGACTGTCAATGCATCCGCTATTTCCAAGGCCACTTCCTTAAGTACTCTGGGATGCAGTCCATCAGGCCCTGGGGATTTATCGGCCTTCAATCCCATCAATTTCCCGACTAATAAGGATTTCCCTCAGTTCCTCCTCCTTACTAGACCCTCCGACCCCTTTTATATCCGGAAGGTTGTTTGTGTCCTCCTTAGTGAATACCGAACCAAAGTACTTGTTCAATTGGTCCGCCATTTCTTTGTTCCCCGTTATGACTTCCCCTGATTCTGACTGCAGGGGACCTACGTTTGTCTTTACTAATCTTTTTCTCTTTACATATCTATAGAAACTTTTGCAATCCGTCTTAATGCTCCCTGCAAGCTTCTTCTCGTACTCCATTTTCCCTGCCCTAATCAAACCCTTTGTCCTCCTCTGCTGAGTTCTAAATTTCTCCCAGTCCCCGGGTTCGCTGCTATTTCTGGCCAATTTGTATGCCACTTCCTTGGCCTGAATACTATCCCTGATTTCCCTTGATTGCCACGGTTGAGCTACCTTCCCTTTTTTATTCTTACGCCAGACAGGAATGTACAATTGTTGTAATTCATCCATGCGGTCTCTAAATGTCTGCCATTGCCCATCCACAGTCAACCCCTCAAGTATCATTCGCCAATCTATCCTAGCCAATTCACACCTCATACCTTCAAAGTTAGCCTTCTTTAAGTTTCATCCTTTATTATGGGCATAACACTAATCTCTTTAGATTTTGTGCTGAAAAGGCTATCCCCACCCCCCAAAAAAAAAATTCCAAAAGAAGCTGAAGTCTTGGGTGTTGATTGGATCCAGATTTTCAACAATGAAAAAACAGTTCTGAAATGTATTTTTTGTATAAATACGACTCGCGTTGTTCTGGGCAGACAGATTTGTAGAATGCCACTGTGTGTAGTGGTATAAAAACACACCATTAACCAGCTACCTAATTATAGAATCACAACATACAGAAAGATGCCATTTGGCCCATGTTCCCTGTGCCGACTCAGTGATCCAATCCGTCCCTCTCCCCCCTGCTCTTTCCCCGTAGCCCTGCTAATTTTTCCTTTTCAAGTATTTATCCAATTCCCCTTTTGAACGTCACTATTGAATCTGCTCCCACCGCCCTTTCACGCATACAAACATACAAGATTCTGAGGGGGATTGACAGGGTAGATGTTGAGAGGTTGCTTCCCCTGGCTGGAGAGTCGAGAACTAGGGGGCAGTGTCTCAGGATAAGGGGTCAGCCATTTAAAGACTGAAATGAGTCGGAATTCCTTCACTCAGAGGGTTGTGAATCTTTGGAATTCTCTACCCCTGAGGGCTGTGAATGCTCAGTTGTTGAGTATATTCAAGGCTGAGATCGACAGATGTTTGAACTCTTGGAGAATCGAGGGATATGGGGATCGGGCAGGAAAGTGGAGTTGAGGTTGAAGAT
This sequence comes from Pristiophorus japonicus, assembly GCF_044704955.1. Taxonomy (NCBI): domain Eukaryota; kingdom Metazoa; phylum Chordata; class Chondrichthyes; family Pristiophoridae; genus Pristiophorus; species Pristiophorus japonicus. Next base: position 108,284,994 of record NC_091990.1, on the reverse strand, counting down.
CAGCCATGATCTTATTGAATGGTGGAGCAAGGGGCCGTATGGCCGACTCCTGCACCTAAATTCTTATGTAGATCTTAAAAACTCACTGCGTAAAATAATTTCTCATCTCCCTCTAGTTCTTTTGCCAATTACCTTAAATCTGTGCCCCGTGGTTATCGTCCTTCCAGTCACTGGAAACAGCTTCTCCTTATTTACTCGATCAAAAGCCCCCAATTTTGAACACCAATCCCCATAACCTTCTCTGCTCAGAGGATAACAATCCCAGCTTCTCTCCCAATCTCTTGAATCAGGATTTCTGCAGCAATTAAGTTTAGGCTAGTACCATCATTAAACCTGCAATACATATCATAGATATGATCGTGCAGCACTTTTCCCAATCTTTACATGACATTATGATGTCAGTTTGATTCAGTGGCCAGCACGCTCACCTCCGAATCAGAATTACATAGGACATATAAAATAGGAGCAGGAGTAGGCCACTTGGCTCCTTGAGCCTGCTCCACCACTCAATAAGATCATGGCTGATCTGATCTTGGCCTCAGTTCCACTTTCTTGCCTTCTTCCCATAAAACCTGGACTCTCATCGTTCAAAAATCTATCTATTTCCACCTTGAATGTATTCAATGACCAGCCTCCACTGCTCTCTGGGGTAGAGAATTCCATAGATTCACAAACCTCAGAAGAAATTCCTCATCTCCATCTTAAATAGGCGACCCCTTATTCTGAAACTGTGCCCCATTGTTCTAGATTCTCCCACGAGGGGAAACATCCTCTCTGCATCTACCCTGTCAAGCCCCCTCAGAATCTTATATGTTTCAAGAAGATCACCTCATTCTTCTAAACTCCAATGAGTATAACTGCAACTTGCTAAACCTTTCCTCATAAGACAACCCCTTCACCCAAGAATCAATCTCATGACCTTTCTCTGCCTCCAATGCAAGAATATCCCCCCTTAAATGAGAACAAAACTGTACGCAGTACTCCAGGTGTGGTCTCACCAACGCCCTGTACAGTTGTAGCAAGACTTCCCTACTTTTATTACAGCAGGGACTCGAGCACATAATCTAGGCTGACACACTTCAGTACTGAGGGAGAGCTGCACTGTCAGAGGTGCCGTCTTTCAGATGAGACATTAAACCGAGGCCCCATCTGCTCTCAGGTGGATGTAAAAGATACCACGGCCACATTTTTGAAGAGCCAGGGAGTCCTAGCCAATATTTCTCCCTCGACCAACATCAAAAACAGATTATCTGGTCATTATGACATTGTTGTTTGTGGGGGGCTTGCTGTGCGCAAATAGGCTGCCACGTTTCATACATTGCAACAATGACTTCACTTCAAAAACTTCATTGGCTGTAAAGTGCTTTGGGACGGAGGGTGCGAATGGTGCTACAGAAATTAAATTTCTCTCTATCTTCCCTGTTATTTTGGGAAAAATGTCAAGGCCATAGATAGGATGCAGAAGAAATTCACTCAGATGGGAGCAGAATTGAGGGACTTTGGTTATGAAGAGAAAGTGGGGCTCTTTTTAATTGCAACAGAAAATTGAAGAGGTGGTCTATCAGAGGTCTTAACCATTATGAAGTATTTTGATGATGCAAACAGGAGAAAAACTATCTGCACTGATCAGTGAGTCAGTAACTAGAGGGCATGAATCTAAGATAATCAAAAGAACGAAGGAAGAGGCAAGGAGATTTTTACTGCAGAGGGTTGTTGAGACATGAACCACAAGAACATAACATAATAGGAGCAGGAGCCTTCGGCCCCTCGAGCCTGCTCCACCATTCAATAAGATCATGGCTGATCTGATCTTGGGCTCAACTCCACTTCCCTGCCTGTTCCCCATAACCCTCGACTCCCGTATTGTTCAAAAATCTGTCCATCTCCACCTTAAATATATTCAATGACCCAGCCTCCACAGCTCTCTGGGGCAGAGAATTCCAAAGATTCACAACCCTCAGAGAAGAAATTCCTCCTCATCTCCGTTTTAAATGGGTGACCCCTTATTCTGAAACAACGCCTCCCTAGTTCCAGATTCCCCCATGAGGGGAAACATCCTCTCTGCATCTACCCTGCCGAGCCCCCTCAGAATTTTACACGTTTCAATAGCATTACCTCTCATTCTTCTAAACCTCCGAAAAGTATAGGCCAGGAACAGTGGTGGCAGCAGAATCTACAATTTCTTTTAAAAGTGAAGTGTTTTTGAGAAATACATTTGTTTTTAAAGGTTCTGTGGAAGCGTTGGGTGGGATTAATAGGATAAGCTCGTTTAAAACATCTGGCACGGGCATGACGGGCTGAATGACTTCCTTCTGTGCTGTAAAAATCTGTGATAGAAATCTATCCGATGCACCTGCTGGTTTCTCTGCTCTCACCGCAGTCTCCCAGTGGGGCATCAGTCCCTGGACATGAATTGTGCCACGAGCAGAGAAAGCTAAATCAGTGCAAAGCAACCCCGTGCACACACACTTGCAGCAGAAGCCACAGCTTCCAGGACTGGCACAGAACTCAGTAGGATTTTTTTTTTGGAGGGGGGTGGGGGGCAAATCATCGGAGACCATTTACGGATTTACAAACTTCACAGAAGTTTAATATTGTGCTCTTTGAATGCTGGGAACGTACATGGCGTGCATCAACTGCCAACGGTGACCCTTCAGATGAAATGCACCGAACGACAGTAAGAGGCGGGCATTAGATTAACCTCGCATTACCAAGTTTATATATTTATGTAAAACCACTACAATGCCAGGTCTGAGGAGTTCAGATAAAGTTCAATCATTATTTTTTAGCCCTTGAAAGAGTTGCCTTTTCCAACACACAGGGGTTATTATCATTGCAGCGACACACGATGTCATTTTGACAGTGAAGAACTGGATTATTCGACAAACTAAGAGTACCTCTAGTGCTTTTCACCGGTCAGGACATCACAAAGCGCTTCGCAGCCAATGAAGTACTTTTGAAGTCAGTATTGTGATGAAGGGAAACGTGGCGGCCAATTGGCGCACAGCAAGCTCCCACAAACAACAATGATAAAATAAAATTATCTGTTATTTAAGTGATGTTTGGTTGAGGGATAACGGGGAAAACTCCCCTGCTCTTCTTTGAAATAGCGCTGGGGGATCTTTTACTCGAGAAGCACCACAGAGCGAGTCTGCTAGGAAGGATGGGAAAGATAGAAAATGTACCTGTATTTGCATTCTGCTTCATAACATCCTCGGGACATCCCAGAGCGCTTCACAACCAAGATTTGACTTTTAGAGAGTGCAATCATTGCCAATACAGACAAACTCAGCGGAGGAATACACCAGGCTGAGATTCAGGACAGTCACAAGAATTAGGAGCAGGAGTAGGCCATGTGGCCCCTCGAGCCTGCTCCGCCATTCAAGATCATGGCTGGACTTCTACATCAACTTCACTTTCCCATCCGATCCCAAAATCCCTTGGTTCCCAAAGATCTATCAATCTCCGTCTTGAATATACACAACACCTGAACATCCACAGCCCCTCAGGGGCAGAAAATTCCAAAGATTCACAATCCTCTGAGTGAATCAATTCTAAACTCCAGAGAAAATAGGCCAATTCTCATCTTAAGATTCTGAATCCCTACCAACACACTGCAAACCTTCACATTTCTAATTTGTTCTCGGGATGGGGGCTTCGCTGATAACGGCTGCATTTCAAGCGGGTGCAGGAACAGAAAGACCTGGGGGTTTACATACACAAATCTTTGAAGGCAGCAGGACAAGTTGAGAAGGCTGTTAAGAAAGCTTATGGGATCCTTGGCTTTAGAGGCACAGAGTACAAAAACAAGGAACTTAAACTAAACCTTCTAAAACACTGGTTCGGCCCCAGCGGATTATTGTATCCAATTCTGGGCCCCACACTTTAGGAAGGATGTCAAGGCCTTGGAGAGGATGCAGAGGAGATTGACCAGAATGGTTCCAGGGGATGAGGGGCTTCAGTTGCATGGAGAGACTGGAGAAGTTGTTCTCCTTTGAGCATAGAAGATTATGGGGACATTTAATAGAGGTGTTCAAAACTTTGAGAGGCATTGATAAAGGGAGAAATAGTTTCCAATGGCAGGAGGGTCGGTAATCACAGGACACAGATTTAAGACGATTTGCAAAAGAACCAGAGGGGAAATGAGGAGAAACCTTTTTACGCAGCGAGTTATGATGATCAGAAAGGGCGGTAGAAGCAGATTCTACAGCAACTTTCAAAAAGAGAATTGGATAAAAATTTGAAAAGGAAAAGTTTGCAAGTGTATGGGGAGTGCGACTAATTGGATCGCTCTTTGAAAGAGCCGGCACAGGCACGATGGGCTGAATGGTTTCCTTCGGTGCTGTATGACTATGATTCTAGAACCGAATACCTTGGTGGGTTTTTTGCATGTTTTCTGGTGTTTAATATTCTCCTTGGACAAAACGTTTGCGTCTCATAAATATGTCTAATAGATGTATTCAGGAATGGGACCAAACGGGGGGGAATTCAGATCAGTCAGGATCTTCATTAATTACTCGAGAGCAACGCACAATGTGACAACTTATTAATGAACCGCAGATACATAAAGCAAATGGTGACCGACAATTTTTCTTCCTTCTTTCATGCTTTCATCTCCCATCTACTTTGCATTTCAATTACGTGCGCCTTTCATTCTGTGCCATCTCCAAGCTTCCCTTGCCATGGTACCCAGCTAATACCCCAACCCTGCGTGTCTCAGTTTCTTTAGTTACGCAAAGTGGCCTTCGCTACGCAAGCACCGATCATTATTCAGTGAAAGTGCCTGGCCTTTCCGCCAACTCAATTCAACGCATTATATTCATTGTTGCTCACCTTGTATCGGAATAAAGACACAGATAAAGATGAGATTTTTCTACACCTTGCATTTCGTCTCCTCTGATGAGTTACAGGCCTTTTCATAAAAGAATAAATTATGAAGCCGTGTTGTTCACGTCAGCCCGAGATGTGACTGAATGCAGATAAATTAGGAGACACTCTGACCTACATGCAAAGTCCCTCAGTCACCATATCCTTTGATGAAGGCAAAAAATATAATTAATTAGAGAATATTTCCACTCTCATTGTCCTCAACTAGAGTGTACTGGAGTTCATTTCTCGAGGGATAAAATTCAATAGCAGAGAAGTTAGGTTAAACTTATACAGAAGCAAACTGGCTGTCATGTTTCCCACATTACAACAGTGACTACACTCCAAAAGTACTTAATTGTCTGTAAAGTGCTTTGAGACTTCCGGTGGTCATGAAAGGTGCTATAGAAATCCAAGTCTTTCTTTGTGCAAGATATGCAAAAGTCAGCAACCGGGGGGGAATGGAGAACAGGACAGAGCCCAGCACTATATGCAACACAATAAATAGGAGCAGGAGTCGGCCATTTGGCCCCTCAAGCCTGCTCCGCCATTCAATAAGATCATGGCTCATCATCGACCTCAACTCCACTTTCCCCACATCAACAACAACTTGCATTTATCTAGTATCTTTAAGACAGTAAAATGTCCCAAGGCGCTTCACAGGGGTATCAAAATAATATTAGATACCTAGTCACACAAGGGGATATTAGGACAGGTGAGATCACAGTTGTAGGTTTTAAGTTGTTGTTGAAGGAGGAAAGAGAGGAGAGAGAGGCGGAGAGGTTTAGAGAGGAAATTCCAGAGCTTGGGGCTCGGGCAACAGAAGGCATAGCCACCATTGGTTGAGCGATTAAAATCAGAGATGCTAAAGAGGCCAGAATTGGAGGAGCGCAGAAATCTCGGAGCGTTGTGGGGCTGGAGGAGATTACAGAGCAAGGGAGGGGCAAGGGTCATGGAGGGATTGGAAAGCTAGGATGAGAATTTGAAAATCAAGGCGTTGCTTAACCAATGTAGGTCAGCTTTGATTCCCTTAAGTGTCTAAAAATCTATCGCCCTCAGCCGTGAATATACTCATCGGCTGTGCATCCAGAGCCCTCGGGTAGAGAATTCCAAAGATTCACCAGCCTCTGAGCGAAGAAGTTTCTCATCTCAGTCCTAAATGGCCGACCCCTTATCTTGAGACTGTGACCCCTGGTTCTCGACTCTCCGGCCAGGGGAAATATTCTCTCGGCATCTCTCTTGTCAAGCCCTCTATGTTTCAATGAGATCACCTCATGTAAAACAGATCAAGCAGTTCTCACACAACGTCCTTCCAGCCTGCTCCACCATTGTTCTTGGCCTGGGCACTGAACTCCAGGGAATAGAGTTAGAAGCAGCAACAGGTTCTACCCCATTATCACCATGAGCTTTTCCCCCCTTGCTCTCCCTCCTCATGGTGAATCTTTCTGGGTGTCCTTGTACATGAATAACTGAAAGTTAACATTCAGGTACAGCAAGCAATTAAGAAATCAAATGGTATGTTGGCCTTTATTACAAGAGGATGAGAGTATAAGAATAAGGATGTCGTACTGCAATTATACAGGGTCCTGGTGAGACTGCACCTGGAGTACTGTGTACAGTTTTGGTCTCCTTACCCAAAGAAGGATATACTTGCCATAAAGGGAGCACAGCGAAGGTGCACCAGACAGATTCCTGGGATGAGAGGATTGTCCTATGAGGAGAGATTAAGTAGACTAGTCTATATTCTCTGGAGTTTAGAAGAATGAGAGGTGATCACATTGAAACATACAAAATTCTTACAGGGCTTGACAGGGTAGATGCCGGGAGAATGTTTCCCCTGGCTGTGGGGTCTAGAACCAGGGGTCACAGTCTCAGGATAAGGGGTCGGCCATTTAAGATTGAGATGAGGAGAAACTTCTTCACTCAGAGGGTGGTGAATCTTTGGAATTTTCTACCCCAGAGGGCTGTGGAGGCTCAGTCATTGAGTATATTCAAGACAGGGATCAATAGATTTTTGGATATTAAGGGAACCAAGGGATATGGGGACAGTGCAGGGAAGTGGAGTCGAGGTAGATGATCAGCCATGATCTTATTGAATGGTGGAGCAGGCAGCAGGCTCAAGGGGCCGAATGGCCGACTCCTGCTCCTATTATGAAAGCCTGCCGCACTGTGAACAGGGCGTGTTCCCCACCCATGGAGCCACATTCCAACATAATTCTGCAGAGACGCAGTATGACTAACCCTAACAGCATGAGTCAGCTGAATTAACAACATCCCGAAACGTCGAGAAGGCGAGTTAGAAATATGTGAAAATGTCGGTTTTGAGCACGGCACCAACATGTTCAGCTCAAACAAAATTACAAATGTTTCTGTAGTCACAAATGGGAGTTCCCCTCCCGAGGAGGAGGAATTTCTTCACTCAAGAAGATTGTGCATTTTTGGAATTCTCTGCCCCAGAGGGCTGTGGATGCTGAGTCTCTGAATATGTTCAAGGCTGAGATCAATAGATTTTTGGACTCTCAGGGAATCAAGGGATATGGGGATTGGGCGGGAAAGTGCAGTCGAGGTCGACGATCAGTCATGATCTTATTAAATGGCGGAGCAGGCTCGAGGTTCCGTAGGGCCTACTCCTGCTCCTAATTCTTATGTTATGTCCTAGCAGGTTTTTTATTTTCATTTTTTTTTTTTAAACTGAATTCAAATTCTCTCAATGCAATTTGAGCTCGGGTTCTCTGGATTATTAGCCATAGAATCATAGGACGGTTACAGCACAGAAGGAGGCCATTCAGCCCGTGCCGGCTCTCTGCAAGAGCACTTCAGTGAGCCCCACTCCCCCAACCTTTCCCCGTAGCCCTGCAATTTTTTACCTTCAGATACTTATCCAATTCCCTTTTGAAAGCCACGATGGAGTCTGCCTCCACCACCCTTTCAGGCAGTGCATTCTAGATCCTAACTACTTTGGGTGTAAAAAGTTCTCTCTCACGTCACTTCTGGTTCTTTTACCAACACCTTAAACCTGTGTCCTCTGGTTCTCGACCCTTCCGCCAATGGGAACAGTTTCTCTCTATCTGCTCTGTCCAGACCCCTAATGATTTTGTACATCTCTATCAAATCTCCTCTCAACCTTCTCTACTCCAAGGAGAACCACCCCAGCTTCTGCAGTCTAGCCATGTAACTGAAGTCCCTCATCCCTGGAACCACTCTCGTAAATCATTTCTGCACCCTCTCGAAGGCCTTCACATCCTTTCTAAAGAGCGGTGCCCAGAATTGGACACAATACTCCAATCATCCAAAACTCGGCTGCCCGTGTCCGAACTCGCACCAAGTCCCGCTCATACATCACCCCGTGCTCGCTGACCTACATTGGCTCCCGGTTAAGCAACGCCTCGATTTCAAAATTCTCATCCCGGTTTACAAATCCCTCCATGACCTCGCCCCTCCCTATCTCTGTAACCCCCGTCAGCCTCATAACCACCGTCCCCCCCCCACGATGTCCACGCTCCTCTAATTCTGCTCTCTTCAGCATCCCTGCTCAACCATCGGCTTCAGCTGCCTATGCCCCAAGCTCTGGAACTCCCTCCCTAAACCTCTCTTTCCTCCTTAAAGCATGCTTCTTTGACCAAGCTTTTGGTTGTCTGCCGTAATTTCTTCTCATCTGGCTCGATGTCAAATTCATTTTTTTTTGTCTTACAACACTCCTGTATCTTGGAGTGTTTCACGTTAAAAGCGCTATATAAATACAAGTTGTTGTTGAGCTGGAACCAGTGTTGTATAAACGATCATAACAACTTCCTTCTGGGTTATTGGTGACACAACCACTAAACTACCGTATCCAATTAAAATAGCGCAATGGGACCTTTAAACAGGCACCAGAATGTGGGTGGGGCCTTGGTTTAATATCACTTGGGAAGGACATACAAGGTAGCACTTCATCGGTTAGCCTAGATTATAGGCTTACCTCCCGAAGCTTGAAGCCACTACTTTTTTCAATCAGAGGTAATTGAGCCAAGCTGATGTAGAGATGTTGAAAGCAAGAAACTACCTCGATTAAAAAAAGGCCGAAACTGTCAACCATTAAACCGGAGGTTCTCAGTGCAGGGTGGGGTCGCTGTGGTTAGGGCAACGATACTTTAATAGGATTACATAGAGCGTAAGGCAGAGAAACAGGCCATTTGGCCCAACGGGTCTATGCCGGTGTTTATGCTCCACAAGCCTCCTCCCACCCCTCTTCATCTCACCGCATCAGCATATCCTTCCATTCTTTTCTCCCTCATGTGTTTATCCAGCTTCCCCTTAAATGCACAACACAGTGTCAGCCATGACTCAGTGGGCAGCACTCCCACCTGAGTCGAAAGATTGAGGGTTCAAGTCCCACTCCAGGGACTTGAGCACAAAATAAAATCTACAGCTGACACTTCCAGTGCAGTGCTGAAGGAGCGCTGCACTGTCGGAGTTGCCGTCTTTTGGATGAAGTGTTAAACCCAGGTCCCGTCTGCTCTCTCAGGTGGATGTAAAAGATTCCATGGCACTATTTCGAAGAGGAGCAGGGGAGTTAATCCCAGGTGTCTTGGGGCCAATATTTATCCCTCAATCAACATCATTAAAAAAAATCTGTTCATTCATCACATTGCTGTTTGTGGGAGCTTGCTGTGCACAAATTGGCTGCTGCGTATCCTACATTACAACAGTGACTACACTCCAAAAGTACTTCATTGGCTGTAAAGTGCTTTGAGACATCCAGTGGTTGTGAATGCGCTATAGAAATGCAAGTCTTTCATTCACATACCCTGACAGCCCAAGGAGAAATGTGCAGGGCGAAGTGGGAAATCTTATTGAAACGTATAAAATTCTGAGGGGGCTTGACAGGGTACATGCAGAGAGGATGTTTCCTCTTGTGGGGTAATCTCGAACTGGGGCATAGTTTCAGAATAAGGGGTCGCCCATTTAAAACGGAAACGAGGAGGAATTTCTTCTCTCAGAGGGTCATGAATCTTTGGAATTCTCTGCCCCAGAGAACTGTGGAGGCTGGGTCATTGAATATATTTAAGGTGGAGATAGACAGATTTTTGAACTATAAGGGACCAAAGGGTCATAGGGAGTGTGCAGGGAAGTGGAGCTGAGCCCGTGATCAGATCAGACATGATCTTATTGAATGGTAGCAGGCTCGAGGGGCCAGATAGTCTAATTGTGTTCTTAATAGGAGCAGGAGTCAGCCATTTGGCCCCTCGAGCCTGCTCCGCCATTCAATAAGATCATGGCTGATCTGATCCTGGCCTCAGCTCCACTTCCCTGCCCGCTCCCCATACCCTCGACTTCCCTATAGTTCAAAAATATTTCCATCTCCACCTTAAAGAGAGTCAATATACTCCTGCTCCTATTTATGTTCTTATGAAAGAGTCATCATCATCATCATAGGCAGTCCCTCGAAGCGAGGATGACTTGCTTCCACGCCAAAAAGGGATGAGTTCACAGGTGTTTTAATGAAGGACTTAATATTCCAAATTCCAAACTACATCTTGGATGGCGGAAGATGCCTGTGCTTGGATTTTTTTTTTAAAAACCACACGGGCTTGACAGAGCTAGGTCTTGGTCCAGTGGCAAGGATTACCCAAGACGAACAAGAGACCAGCTCTACTGCACAGACCGAGTGTGCACACATATCACAGTGTGGGTTGGCCCGTGCTGCCCCTGGGCCCTTGCCTGTCCTGGGCCCCGTCACTTCTCTCTACAAACTCTTGCCACTCCTTCGGCCCTCCTGCTGAGCCTGCCGCACTGCAATCAGTGACCTGGCTTCGCAGCCGTTGCCCTCCTGCAGCAGCACGCGTTGCTCCCTGCATTGGTATGCCGTCACACACTGCTCCCTGGACTAATTGGACAGCTCTTGCCAAGGCCCAGCGCACGGAAAATGAGCAGAATGGCCTTCCTTTCATGCAGTATGATTCTATGGTACAAGTGCTGACTCCCCCGTTTACGGGTCTCGGATTACGGAACTATACATATACACACTTTGCAGACAGAACTGATTCAGTCATATTTTAGTGGCAATGTTCAACGTGGCAGCTCATCAAAACACAATGAGCAGCTCAACATAATTATAGCTGGAGTGTGTCAAGGACAGGAAAGTCACTTATTCATCGGCCACTGGAAATCCGAACATTTGCAGCTGTCAAACAGATAATTATATAACCCTACCCTTCAAATACCATTTAAACATTATTGGTTAAGAAGGTAATAATGAATTGGATTACCAAGCCAAGGGAACAACAATGGAGGTCTATTAATACCTGCCTGACTCGTTTTAGCTTGTCAGGAAGAAAAAGCCGGTCACAGAATTTCCTCGTCTCTTAAGGAAAAGATTTACAAGATTAAAAACAATCGAGATATAATCACTTTTTGCCCAGCGCCCAGTGATGTGAAGCAAAGACAAATCTGCACAAAGTGTACCAACTCGCAAGACAATCTTGTCTGTGTTTATTTTTTTAAACCAGTAAAATGGACCCATACGAGTCTCAATCCCTGCCAGCAAAGCATCAATCGCCCCAGCCATGTCCGTGCCTGGTTGCACACAGAAACCAACCACACATGGGTCATTTACCATGTCCCGTATCCCACTCCAGGGACTGGGGCATATAAATCTAGGCTGACTCTCCAGTGCAGTACTGAGGGAGTGCTGCACTGTCGGAGGGGCCGCACTGAGGGAACGGCGTACTGTCGCAGGGGCAGTACTGAGGGAGTGGCCACACTGTCGGATCAGTCATTAAACCGAGGCCCTCTCACGTGGACGTCAAAGATCCCATGACACTATTTCGAAAAAGAGTAGGGGAGTTATTCCCAGAGTCTTGGGGCCAATATTTATCCCTCAATAAGCATAAAAAAGCTTATCTGGGTCATTATCACATTGCTGTTTATGGGAGCTTTGGCTGCTGCATTTTGCACATTACAATAGTGACTACACTCCAAAAGTATTTCATGGCTGCAAAATACTGAGATGGTCAGTGGTCGTGAAATGGGCTCCATAACTAAGTCTTTCTTTAACTCTGGGGCCCCTGTATGTCCCCTACCACCCACCCCCGCTCACTTGGTGGCAGAGCTTGTACTAAAGATACTTCCCCACTAAAATTTCATTTCTTGACGCCCACCACCCCCCCCGCCCTTGTTATTTCCATCCCCTTCATCATCTTTTCAACTGTGCAGTCAAGCGCCTCTGCCAATTGTCCGCTCGATCTGAACTGCCTTGGGACATTCCATTACGCTAGAACTGCCGAACACTTGTAAATAGCTGTGAAAAAAGAACGACTTGCATTTTTTTTGCGCCTTTCATGACCACCGGACGTCTCAAAGCGCTTTACAGCTAATGAAGTACTTTTTGAAGTGTAATGTGGGAAATGTGGCAGCCAATGAGCACAGCAAGATCCCATAAACAGCAATGTGATAATGACCAGATCATCTGTGTTAGTGATGTTGATTGAGGGATAAAAATTAGCCCCAGGATACTGCAGAGAATTCCACTGCTCTTCTTTAAAATAGTGCCGTGGGATCTTTCACTTCCATGAGAGAGAGCAGACGGGACCTCGATTTAACATCTCATCCGAAAGACAGCTGTGATTTCCCCCACTATTGAGCAACCGACCAACATTGACAGTCAAGACATGCACGTAATTTAACAAGACACCAAGGTGAAGTACTGGAGAGCGATGTCCGAGATGGAGACATACCCCAGTGAGCAATCAAAGCCTTCAGGACGGAAAGAGGAGGAAAAACTAGCCCAAGACATAAAACCTCAACATTAATAACTAATGTCTCTACATACAGGACCTAAAAGTGCAGTGGAAAATAAATGGTCTGCTATTTTAAGAACTCTGCATGTCTGGTTTATAGTTTCTGGAAGCTCTACAAAAAAAACTGGACCATCTGGTTCAAAACTAGTCTGCAAGTAACCCCCGCAAAGAGGGAGTTGCCTCAGATTCCCACAAAATGCCAGTCGTCCAACAGACCTGTGGGAGCTTTATTCTGAGCTTCACCTTCGAGTCCCACTCCAGACAGTTAATCTAGGCTGAAACTCCAAGTGGCAGTACTGAGGGAGTGCTGCTCTGTGCTCTGTCGGGGGGGGGGGGGGGGGCAGTACTGAGGGAGCGCTGCACTGTCAGGGGGGGGGGGCACTACTAAGGGAGCGCCGCACTGTCGGAGGTGCCGTCTTTTCAGAAGAGACTTTAAACCGAGGACCCGTCTGTCCTCTCAGGTGGACGTAAAAGATCCCGTGGACACTATTTGGAAGAAGAGTAGGGGAGTTCTCCTGGGGCCAATGTGTAATCCCTGAACCAACATCACTGCTGTTTGTGGGAGCTTCTGTGCGTAAACTGGCTGCCGCGTTTCCTATATTACAACAGTGACTACACTCCAAAAAGCACTTCACTGGCTGTAAAGCGCTTTGAGACATCCTGAATTCATGAAATGCTTGATATAAATGCAAGTCCTTCTTCCATGTCGATACTTGGTTGGGATTAGCGAAAAAAACACTTGGTTAGAAATACTGATCTGAGCAAACAAAAAGCATATTCCCCAAGGGTAGAGGCAGTCAAGCTTGAATTGGCAGTTAATACAAGATAATCTAGGATATGATGTCTACAAGCCCACAGAAATTGATGTTTAATTAACTAATCAATCAGCGAGCAGTACTATCTCAGCCTACTGATTCAGAGAAATTTAAAACCTGCAGGACCCTGAATCGAGTTTGTGTACAGGAGCGATATATTCACGTCTGCTAATCGATATTTCAGTCACTTGAAAAATAGCTTTGATTAAGCAGAGGCTGGCCGACAGTTACTCGATGGGGCCTGGTTTGTGTTAGGGTTTCAGCCTCAAAAACAAAACCCCGCCAAACGCTCGCGCCAACGTATTGCGGTGCATTCTCGTCGTGCAATGTGCCAAACAGCATTGCCTTACACAGACACTGCAGTCATAGCGGGAACATGGCCAGATTCTGGCCCTGGCACCACAGCGAGCCGTGCGTGGAGGAGGAATGTCACGATACGCTTCGCCTCGTCCACACACACATACAACAGGGAAAGACCAGCTGCTCCATCAAGCCGGGCCCACGCACTGGGTGCCTGGGCTAGATACTTACACTAACCGCAACACCTCACCTCCCCACTCCTTCCCTCCCTTCTCCCACCCCCCATCTCACCCTCATGCCACCTCCGTCTACCCTTCCCCCACCTCCCCCTCACGCCACCTCCGTCTCCCCTTCCCCCACCTTTCCCCCTCCACTTCCCCCACCTTTCCCCCTCTCTTTGCCCCTCCCCCTCTCCTTGCCCCTCGCCCCCACCTCCTTTGGGTGAGCTGGGGAGGTGGGTCCTGCATCACATGCTCAAGTTCTGAAATTCCAATCTTCTGAATCGGAGTTGAGAGCATTAACAACTGATCCGTGCTGCCAGTATTCCAAGTGCACACCTGGAAACATTTAGAAAACAGCTGTATACTGCGACTCGTATCTCCAATGTTTATTTTTTTAAAATTAATTTTCAGGATGTGGGCGTCACTGGCAATGCCGGCATTTATTGCCTATCGCTAATTGTGCTCGAGAAGGTAGTGGTGAGCCGCCTTCTTGAACTGCTGTAGTCCGTGTGGTGAAGGTGCTCCCACAGTGCTGTTAGGGAGGGAGTTCCAGGATTGTGACCCAGCGACGATGAAGGAACGGCCGATATATTTCCAAGTCAGAATGGTGTGTGACTTGGAGGGGAACCTGGAGGTGGTAGTGTTCCCATGTGCCTGCTGCCATTTTCCTTCTAGGTGGTAGAGGTTGTAGGTCCAGGCAAGTGGAGAGTATTCTATCACACTCCTGGCTTGAGCCTTGTAAATGGTGGAAAGGCTTTGGGGAGTCAGGAGGAGCGAGACCTGCTCTTGTAGCCACAGTTGATGGTGGAGGATGTGACGATGGTAATGCCACTGAATGTTATGGGGAGGTGGTTAGACCTCCTTCTTGGTCGAGATAGTCATTGTCAGACGCGAAAGTTACTTGCCATTTATCAGCCCAAACCCGAATGTTGTCCAGGACTTGCTGTATGCGGGCATGGACTGCTTCATTATCTGAGGAGTTGCGAATGGGACTGAACACTGCAATCGTCAGCAAACAGCCCCACTTCTGACCTTATGATGGAGGGAAGGTCATTGATGAAGCAGCTGAAGATGGTTGGGCCAAAAAAAGTGTGATGGGGGAGGGGAGAGAAAGGAGCTCTCCCTGGCTGGCTGAGCTGGAACAGGCCAAGCAGCATCTGTCACCCACGTCTATCTTGTGGACATCTTGTCTGAAATAACAAGGTTTCTAAGCAACATTTCCTATAAGCTGCAGGGTTGCACAGCCAAGGGCTTTTCCTATAAATAAAGACTTGCATTTATATAGCGCCTTTCACGACCACGGGATGTCTCAAATCGCTTTATAGCCAATTAAGTGCTTTTGGAGTGTAGTCACTGTTATAATGTAAGAAACATGGCAGCCAATTTGCACACAGTAAGCTCCCACAAACGGCATCATATCATCATAGGCAGCACCTTGAAATCGAGGAAGACTGGCTTCCACTCTAAACGTGAGTTCTCAGGTGACTGAACAGTCTAATACGGGAATTATAGTCTCTGTCACAGGTGGGACAGACAGTCGTTGAAGGAAAGGGTGGCTGGTTTGCTGCACGCTCCTTCCACTGCCAGCAGTTGGTTTCTGCATGCTCTCAGCGATGAGACTCGAGGTGCTCAGCGCCCTCCCGGGTGTTCCTCCTCCACTTTGGGCGGTCTTTGGCCAGGGATTCCCAGGTGCCGGTGGGGATGTTTCACTTTATCAAGGAGGCTTTGAGAGTGTCCCAATGTGATGACAAGATAATCTGGTTATCTTGATTGAGGGATAAATATTGGCCCCAGGACACCGGGGATAACTCCCCTGCTCTTCTTTTAAATAGTGCCGTGGGATCTTTTACATCCACCTGAGAGCAGACAGGCCTTGATTTAACATCTCAATCAGAAAGACAGAACCTCCAACAGCGCAGCATTCCCTCAGTACTGCTCTGGAGTGTCAGCCTAGATTTTCTGCTCAAGTCTCTGGAGTGGGATTTGAACACTCAACCTTCTGACTCAGAGGCGAGGGTGCTACTCACCGAACCACAGCGGACACACTTTAAAGCTCGTGCCTGCACGAACCTTGCAGGGGCCGCACACCCCCCAAAAAATGACGGAAAATGCTTTCTAGGTAATTCCAGTTGTCCTGGAGTTTTAGTCACTTCAGATGGTTCTATTTATTTTTGTTCAAAGACTAAACTCCAAAATCCAGTGCATTTGAAATGAAAAACTGAGTTACACGCCTCGGAGTCAGAAGGTCGTGGGTTCAAATCCCACTCCAGTGACTTGAGCACATAAATCTAGGCTGATGCTCCCAGTGCAGTACTGAGGGAATGCTGCGCTGTCGGAGGTTCCGTTTTCTGATGAGATGTTAAACCGAGGCTCCGTCTGCTCACACAGATGGATGTAAAAGATCCCATGGCACTATTTCAAAGAACAGCAGGGGAGTTATCCCCAGTGTCCTGGGGCCAATATTTATCCCTCAATCAACATAACAAAAACGGATTATTTGGTCATTATCACATTGCTGTTTGTGGGAGCTTGCTGTGTGCAATTTGGCTGCCACGTTTCCCACATTACAAGTGACTTTACTTCAAAAGTACTTCATTGGCTGTAAAGCACTTCGTTCCAGTGGTTGTGAAAGGTTCTATATAAATGCAAGTCTTTCTTTTTACATGGGGAGACTGGAGAAACTGGGATTGTTCTCCTTTGAGCAGAGAAGATGAAAGGGGAGATTTAACAGAGGTGTTCAAAATCATGGAAAGGTTTTGATAATATTAAATAAGGAGAAACTGGTTCCAGTGGCAGGAGGGTCGGCAACCAGAGGACACAGATTTAGAAACATAGAAAATAGGTGCAGGGGAGGCCATTCGACCCTTTAGGTGATTGGCAAAAGGGGGAGATGAGGAGAATTTTGTCTCAAACACAGCGAGTTGTTGTGATCTGGAGTGCGCTGCCTGAAAGCAGATTCAATAGTAACTGTCAAGAGAATTGGATAAATACTTGAAGGGAAGAAAATTTGCAGGGCCATGGGGAAAAAAGGAACGGAGGGGCGGTGGTGACGTAGTGAGTGAGACTAACGGGATTGTTCTTTCAAAAAGAGCCAGCACAGATACGATGGGCCAAATGGCCTCCCTCTGTGCTGTCTGATTGTCTGATCAGCAGTAATCTCATGAGCAGTGGTTTAAAACTCAACTCACCTGACCTGCGAGTCACACCCTTACTCTTCCAGTTACCATTCCTAATCTACAGGTCAAACTCCTAAATTTAGAGGGCGTAAAGGTGCATTTTGTACAGTAGGTATTGGAACAAATGAATGTGCTTAAGTCCCTGGAGTGGGACTTGAACCCACAAGCTTCTGACTCAGAAGCAAGAGTGCTACCCACTGAGCCACAGCTGACAACTATTTAACTGGTACTGGGACCAGTCCTGCAATGTGCTGGGGCTCCAGGTGGGGGTTGTATTACTCACAGTTGCAGCTTCCGTTTTCCCCTTTCACAGCAGCTAGCACTGCCAGATCTACTGCCCACGCTATCACCACCAAGATAACATTGAAGCAGGACTATTCAGTTTGGTTATAGCCAGAGGGAGAGCCCAGAGTATAAATCAGATAACACGTGCATTAAAGAGAGAGAGCGAGGGAGCGAGAGAGAGGAGACGGGAGTAACCTTGTAACCGGTTCACGATGAAGAGCTGCTGAAGAAAAAATTGTTTGGCATGAAATAGGAAACTGAGCTTCTTGGAAGCAGTTTCAGCAATGGAGATGTGGGAGTTCCACTTAACGTCAGAGGAGCGAGCGAGGCCAAGAATGTCAACAGATGCAGGCGGAATATGGCCGAGCGAAAAGGAAGAAGTGGGAGCGTTTGGTTACCATTGCCAAAAATGTGAAGTAAAAGTGGCCTTGAATTCAAGCCGGGTGAATTAACTTATAGCAGCTTAACCCATATACCTGAAATCGCTCGCTGCGGTTTTAGCAGAGAGGCTAACTCATCTTTTGTAATAAACTTCAACAATTCCTTGTGTACTTCCTGATCATGTTTCCCATTACTCCTCATGTTTATAAGGGAACTGCCCATGTAAACATTTTGTCACCATGTAATTACACCCTTTGGCCAGTGGAGGCACTGCTCCCACCACTGGCAGGAGTCTCAGTGCAAACAGGTTTCCATTATTAATATGGACATCGGAACTGGGACAGAACATAGGACAGTATGCTGAAACGATTTACTAGAATGATACTAGAACTGAGAGGTTATGCCTATCAAGAAAGTTTGAGTAGACCGAGGGTACTTTTCTCTGGAAAAAGGACAGGTTCGGGTGACATGATAAAGGCCTTCACAAGATTATGAAAGGGTTTGATAGGGTAGACGTAGAGAAGATGTTTCCATTTGTGGGGGAGACCAGAACTAGGGGCCATCAATATAAGACAGTCACTAATAAATCCAATAGGGAATTCAGGAGAAACTTCTTTGGTGAGAATGTGGAACTTGCTGCCACAGGGAGTGGTTGAGGCAAATAGTATAGATGCATTTAAGGGGAAGCTGGGTAAACACATGAGGGAGAAAGAAATAGAAGGATAGGCTGATGGAGTGAGACAGAGGGGTGGGATGAGGCTCCTGTGGAGCATAAACACCGGCACGGGCCAGTTGTGACGAATGGCCTGTTTCTGTGCTGTAAAATACTTTGTAATTAAAATGGGGCCCAAGTTACATCGGCACAGCCCTGGTCCACTGATTCCCCACCCTGAAGTCACTTCACCTGAAGACCAGCACTTGGTCTGGACTCGAACATCGCAGGAGCTTGTCGAGTGTGTTCTAAATGGGACAATGTTGCTAAAACAACAAGAATTTCATTAAAAACAGCGTTCATATGCTAATGTGCCAAGGAACAGGAAGAGAACTTTCAGCCCCTCGAGCCTGTTCCGCCATTCAATTAGATTATGGCTGATCTGTATCTTAACTCTATATACCCACCTTGGTTCCATATCCTTCAATATCATTGGTTAACAAAAAAAATCTCAATCTCAGTTTTGAAATTTTCAATTGACCCTCAGCCTCAACAGGTTTTGGGAGGGGGGGGGAAGGGGGCGAGAGTTCCAGATTCCCACCACCCTTTGTGTGAAGAAGTGCTTCCTGACATCACCCCTGAACGGCCTGGCTCTAATTTTAAGGTGATGCCCGCTTGTTCTGGACTCCACCCACCAGAGGAAATAGTTTCTCTCTATCGACCCGATTAAACCCTTTAATCATCTTAAACACCTCAATTAGATCACCCCTTAATCATCTATACTCCAGGGAATACAAGCCTAGTCTATACAACCTGCCTAATAATTGAATTCTTTAACCCTGGTATTCTGCACTGCATCCCCTCCAAGGCCAGAACTAAATGCAGTACTCCAGATGGGGAGTGAAAAACAATGTATTTTCAAGGCATGTGCCTTGAGAATAGAAACCAAATTTTGTTTTATTGCTGCATTGTGGGGCTTTTAGCTACCAGACCGGACAAGTGTGGATTTAAAAATTCTCATTCTTGTTTTCAAATCTCTCCATGGCCTCACCCCATCCCTACCTTTGTAACCTCCTCCAGCCCCTACAACACTCAGATCTCTGAATTCCTCCAATTCTGTCCTCGTGTCTCTCCCTGATTTCCTTCGCTCCACCATTAGTGGCCGTGCCTTCAGCTATCTAGGCCCTAAGCTCTGGAATTCCCTCCCTAAACCTCTCCTCCACTAAGACGCTGTTTAAAACCCACCACTTTGACCAAGCTTTTGGTCACCTGCCCTAATATCTGGCTCAGTGCCAAGGAAATACATTTGCCGGGCTATGGAGAAAAGAGCAGGGGGAGTGGGACTAACTGGATAGCTCCAACAAAGAGCCGCCACAAGCACAATGGGCAGAATGGCCTTTTTCTGTGTTGTACATGTCACCTGTGGCTCAGTGGGTAGCTCTCTCGCCTCTGAGTCAGAGGTCGTGGGTTCAAACCTACTCCAGAGACTAGAGTACAAAAATCCAGGCTCTCACTCCAGTGCAGTGCTGAGGGAGCGCTGCGCTGTCAAGAGGTGCCACCTTTGGGATGAGACGTTAAACCGAGGCCCCATCTGCTCTCACAGGTGGACATATAAGATCCCATGACACTATTTCGAAGAAGAGCAGGGGAGTTCTTCCTGATGTCCTGGGGCCAATATTTATCCTTCAATCAACATAACAAAAACAGATTATTTGGTCATTATCACATTGCTGTTTGTGGGAGCTTGCTGTGCGCAATTTGGCTGCCGTGTTTTCCACATTACAACAGTGACTACACTCTAAAAGTACTTCATTGGTTGTGAAGCGCTTTTGTATGTCCGGTGGTCGTGAAAGGTGCTGAAGAAATCCAAGTATTTCTTTCTTGCTTGACAATTCCGCATTAGGGCACTAAATCTCGGCTGGTTGGATTATTGCACGTGTTATTTTTGTTTAAAAAAAAATATATACTTATATTTAAGTAACAGGCATCAGCTCTTCATGTGTACTCCACTCGTACAATATCGCAGGTGCACAGCTGTTCCTGCCCAAAATATATGGAGCGTGCTTGAACCGACAACTCAAACCGACGCTGATGCAAATGGTTAATTATTTTTGCTCCTTGGCTGATATAACCGATTGCCCGCTTTAAATGTTGAGGTTTTAGGTAGTGTGGGTCTATATTTGAAGAAATACAAAGACAGAAGTCGTGTACAAGCAGCTTCATAAGAACATAAGAATTTGAGCAGGAGACAGTCATTCGGCCCCTCGAGCCTGCTCCGCCATTCAGTAAGATCAGGGCTGATGTTCAACCTCAACTCCACTTTCCCACCCAATCTCCCTATCCCTCGATTCCCTCAGAATCCAAGAATCTATCGATCTCATCCTTGAATATACTTGACGACTCAGCATGCACAATCCTCTGGGGCAGAGAACTCCAAAGATTCACCACCCTCTGAATTAAAGGATTTTCTCATCTCAGTCCTAAATGACCAACCCTTTATTCAGAGACTATGACCCCTGGTTCTATCCTCTCCAGCCAGGGGAAACATGCTCCTTGCATCTACCTCGTCAATCTCCTCAGAATATTATACGTTTCAATGAGATCACTTCTCATTCTTCTAAACTCCAGCGAGTATAGGCACAATCTCTCCTCATAGGACAACCCTCTCATTCAGGAGTGGATGCAAAGCGAAGAAACTTCAAAAACAACCGACATTTAAAAAGATTCCCGTCCGCAAACTTTCCAATGTGTGAGCACGCAGAGCCGGCAAGTTAAGTAACCGAATTGGCTTGTTTTTTTTTATTGCCGTACGATATCTTCCTATTGCTGGCTGCACACCGCAAAGTAACCGCAGACTCTGCTCTGGTCGGCACAGAGAGGAAGTCATTCAATCTGTGAACCCACCAGTGGAAACCCAGGCTTTTCCTGCCTTTGGTCGAGAGCCCCAGAACTGAAACAGTGCGTTTGCGATTGAGGATCTGAGTCATGGGATGGTGACTCATCGCTGCCAAACAAGCCCCGGTGTGGATGCACGTAAATAACAAGGGTTGGAAATGCAGCGCTTTTTTTGGATGAACCTTCCTGGTTTCGCAACACGTCGTCCCGTCCGCCCGAGGTATGTACAGACAAAAGAAACACTCGCACATGCACACATACTGCCTGAAACAAGCTGGCCTGAAACTGGGGATTGCCGGTTAGGGCTGGGCGTGTTCTTCACATGGTTATAAAAATGTTGGAGTTGCCCAACAAACAAAAGCGTTCAAAAGAAAATGAAAATGAAACACTTTATGACCCCAATGATATTTTTCTCCTGGGTTTTGCCTGCAGTAAGGGTCCAGGAGTTTAATCATTAATGTTTGGGAGAGTGCAGGGCAGTCCCGGAGGGATGACAACCGAGATTCCCTTTACACTGCGCGGCCGCCCCGTCGGTCTGAAAGTCCCATGCAGACAGCTTGCTCAATGGAAAAGCCGTGCACGCAGAGGAGGTTTGAAGGGGGGGGCCACAAAAAAAATTAGAGGGAACATTGGAGCAGAGATAAGTGGCGAGAGCGCGCACACATTCCTCAAATAGACCTCATTGCGGTAAACAAAACAACTTCTCGTATCAGGCGATGACGCAGATAGGGTTTTATTTTAATTGAGTGAAGCTCACACCCATTTGTTGGGAAACAGAGATCACCAACGCAACAGAAGAAAACATTTTGCAACAACAGTTGAGCAATTCGGTTTCAAAATCCAACTTGATCCGAGATCTCTGCGCTCCTCGTCAACTTTTGTGTCATCCGCAAATTTCAATATTTGCAGACGACACGAAACTTGGGTGGACACGAAAAGTGAGGTGGATAGTGACAGCCATCAAGAGGACGTAGACAGGCTGGTGGAATGGGTGCACACGTGGCAGATGAAATTTAACACAGAAAAGTGCAAAGTGATACATTTTGGTAGGAAGAGCAAGGAAAGGCAATATAAAGTAAAGGGTACAATTCTAAAGGGGTGCCTGAACAGAGGGACCTGGGGGTATGTGTGTACAAATCACTAGGTTGAGAGAGCAGTTAAAAAAGCACATGGGATCCTGGGCTTCTTAAGTAGAGGCATAGGCCTAGAAATACGGCTCGTTTAGGCCACCCGTTAGGGGCCCGAATGACTTTCCGCCCGGGCGCAGCGCCGATAATGACGCCTGCTAAATTCGGCGGGAGTTTAGCACTGGTGGTAACCTGTAGCGACCCATACCCGGTATTCGGTGCGGCAGCCCCGACCTGCAAGGACCATCAGCAGGTCGGGGCCTTCAAAGGAGCAGCGTGGAGTGTACCACTTCAAGGTGCAGGAGGGCAACGGCTGTGAAGAGGGCGACTGGATTGGACGTCACCATAACCCAGGTCAGTGATTGGAGCGTGGGCAGGTAGAGCATCAGCGGCGGGGTCGGGGCGAAGGAACGGCGAGAGATTGCTGTGCGACGTGATCGGGGCCCAGGAAAGGTGAGAGCCCAGAGGCAGCACAGGACAGTCCACACTGCAATTGTGTGAGCACTTGGTCCGTGCAGCAGAGCAGGTCTCCAGTCGTCTTGTTTAATCCTTGCCACTGGACCAAGACCTAAGCTCTGTCAAGCCCGTGTGGTGGTTGGTGTGCAACGGCCGCTACACATGAAAAAAATCCACTCACTGGCATCTTCCACCCTTCAACATTTAGTCTGGGACCTGGAATATTAGGTCCTTCATTAAACACCCATGAACTCATCGAACTCATCCCTTTTTGGCGTGGAAGCAAGTCAGCCACGGTATGAGGGACCGCCTATGATGATGAAATTGGGTATCGCCCCGTTCCGCTGGGCCGTGAAATGCCAGCGACAGTTTCAGGGCGCCGTCTATTTTTGCCGAGTGTCTCTTTGGACACAGGGTGCGTGTCTCGATCAGTTGGCCTGGCGCTCTGCTCGAGTGTCAGGCTGTTGGCATGGCAACCCCGCTCCCCGGTGGTCCAGAAAAGTGCAAAGTGATACATTTTGGTAGGAAGAGCAAGGAAAGGCAATATAAAATAATGGGTACAATTCTAAAGGGGTGCCTGAACAGAGGGACCTGGGGATATGTGTGTACAAATCACTGAAGGTAGCAGGCTAGGTTGAGAAAGCAGTTACTACAAAGTTTGCAGATTGGGCCCCTCCCTTTAGTTAGGGGGAAGAATCCCTCCTATGTGGCAGCGCTCCACAGCCCAGGGTGTAGGTCTGAGCCCCGTTCCTGTCTCCCACCCACCTCACTCCCACCCCAGAAAGGAAGTGGAGGGCGTTACTTTGCGCTCCATTTCCTTTCGGGGGGCGGTAACCTGAATTTAGCGAGCGGGGCAGGACTTCCGTGCCTGCCGCATAATGTCCCGCCTCCCGGACGTTACCGCCCCCAAACGGGGTGCAACTGAATTTTTTTGCCATAGAGTACAGAAGCCTGGAAATTATGATAAACCTGTATATCATGGAGATATTAAGAAGCAGGTTTAAGGATTGTCTTAAAGGTGGAGAGAGGTAGAGAGACAGAGAGGTTTAGGGAGTGAGTTCCAGAGTTTAGGGCCCAGGCAGCTGAAGGCGAATTGGAGGAACCAAACCATAGACCCAAGATGTCTGCCATTCCGGGATTGCACTCTCGTTAGACTTTCAGCTGCTATTTAGCTCCCGCTGATTCACCCTTGCGTGGGTATGATCTTCTGCATGCGAGTCTCGTCGGCAGCAGCTAGTATAGCACTAGAATGCTGCAGCGTTTTAGCTTATGCTGTAAATTACCCAAATTCCACAGATTGTCTGGTTGTTATCGCATTGCTGTCCATGGGAGCTTGCTGTGCGCAAATTGGCTGCTGCGTTTCCCTACATTACAACAGTGACTACAGAACGGTTACAGCACAGGAGGCGGCTATTTGGCCTGTCGAACCCGTACCAGCAATGGTCACAGCCCACGAACGAATAAATGTTATCTTTTTGAAGTGTAGTCACTGTTGTAAGAGCAGCTGAAAGTCTAACGAGAGCGACAAGGGAAGGCGAGAGTGCAATCCCGGAATGGCAGACATTTTGGGTCTATGGTTTTAAAAGTTGGGTTTGCTGAGCCGACAGCGCTGGGCTGAATTGCAGCCTTTTCCCCCGCACTGGTATCTTCTCCGCTACGTGCCTCTGGAAGCAAGAACTAGGTTCATAAAACAGCACAAAGAGAAAATGGAGAGCATTGGCTTTGTGAAATGGTGATGACTGCACCTCAGGGCACACAAGCACTCGATGGTAATCTGCTGGCTTTCCACCACCACAGACTGTTTGCAAATCAATAGTGCCTTTTTTTTAAAAAAAGAGAGATGAGCGTGTGTAACTAGGTGACTAACACAGCAGCACAACTCCGAACCACACTGGCTGGCCTCCCACATTCTGCTCAACGTAAACTAGAGGTAATCCAAAACTCGGCTGCCCCGCGTCCTAACTCGCACCAAGTCCCGCTCACTCATCACCCCCTGTGCTCGCTGACCTACATTGGTTCCCGGTTAAGCAATGCCTCGATTTCAAAATTCTCATCCTTGTTGACAAATCCCTCCATGGTCATCGCCCCTCCCTATCTCTGTAATCTCCTCCAATGCCCCTCCAACGCCCCCCTCCCTATCTCTGTAATCTCCTCCAACCCACCCCCCTATCTCTAATCTCCTCCAACACCACCCCCCCCCCCCCACTCCCCTTCGCCCCCCAAGATATCTGCATTCTTCTAATTCTGCCCTCGAGCATCCCGGATTATAATCGCTCCATCATTGGTGGCCGTGCCTTCTGTTGCCTGGGCCCCAAGCTCTGGAACTCGCTGCCTAAACCTCTCTACCTTTCTTTCCTCCTTCAAGACACTCCTTAAAACCTACCTCTTTGACCAAGCTTTTAGTCACCTGCTTTAATTTCTCCTTATGTGGCTTGATGTCATTTTTATCTTATAATACTCCTGTGAAGTGCTTTGGGACGTTTCACTACATTAAAAGGTGCTATATAAATACAATTTCTTGTTGTTGATGACTGTAATATTACAACAATTTGCATTTATACAACGCCTTTAATGTAGTTTAAACATCCTAAGGCACATTATGGGAGCGATTGGCAAACATAACAATATAGACTTAATGGCAGATTTTTAAAGAGTGTGCAGGGACAGAGGAACCTGGAGGTTCATGTGGTGGTCGGACATATTGAGAGAGTAGTTAGCAAGGCATATGGGATCTTGGGCTTCATAAATAGAGGTAGAGTACAAAAGCAGAGAAATATGCTGAACTTTTATAAAGCGCTGGTTAGGCCACAACTAGAAACATAGAAAATAGGTGCAGGAGTAGGCCTTTCGGCCCTTCAACCCTGCACCACCATTCAATATCATGCAACTTCAGTACCCCATTCCTGCTTTCTCTCCATACTCCTTGATCCCTTTAGCCGTAAGGGCCACATCCAACTCCCTTTTGAATATATCGAACTGGTCTCAATAATTTTCTGTGGCAGAGAATTCCACAGGTTCACAATTCTCTGAGTGAAGAAGTTTCTCCTTATCTCTGTCCTAAATGGCTTACCCCTTACCGTTAGACTGTGACCCCTGGTTCTGGACTTCCCCAACATTGGGAACATTCTTCCTGCATCTAACCTGTCCATTCCCGTCAGAATTTTATATGTTTCTATGAGATCCCCTCTCATTCTTCTAAACTCCTTCAGGAAAATAAAGTTGCAGGCCTACTGGGATAGAGCGGGGGAATTGGACTGACTGGATTGCTCTAGAGAGCGCCAGCATGGACGATGGGCTGAATGGCCTCCTTCTGTGGCGGGAAATTGTGTTAGGGAAATTAATGGGATTGAAGGCCGATAAATCCCCAGGGCCTGATAGTCTTTAGGGAAGTGGCCCTAGAAATAGTGGATGCATTGGTGATCATTTTCCAACAGTCTATCGACTCTGGATCAGTTCCTATGGACTGGACGGTAGCTAATGTAACACCACTTTTTAAAAAAGGAGGGAGAGAGAAAACGGTTAATTATAGACCAGTTAGCCTGACATCAATAGTGGGGAAAATGTTGGAATCAATTATTAAAGATGAAATAACAGCTCATTTGGAAAGCAGTAACAGGATCGGTCCAAGTCAGCATGGATTTATGAAAGGGAAATCATGCTTGACAAATCTTCTGGAATTTTTTGAGGATGTAACTAGTAGAACAGACAAGGGAAAACCAGTGGATGTGGTGTATTTGGTCTTTCAAAAGGCTTTGGACAAGGTTCCACTCGAGATTGGTGTGCAAAATTAAAGCATATGGTACTGGGGGTATTGTACTGACATGGATAGAGAACTGGTTGGCAGAGAGTCGGGATAAACAGGTCCTTTTCAGAATGGCAGGCAGTGACTAGTGGGGTGCCGCAGGGCTCAGTGCTGGGACCCCAGCTGTTTACAATATACATTAATGATTTGGATGAAGGAATTGAGTGTAATATCTCCAAGTTTGCAGATGACACTAAACTGGGTGGCGGTGTGAGCTGTGAAGAGGACACTAAGAGGCTGCAGTGACTTGGACAGGTTAGGTGAAAGGGCAAATGCATGGCAGATGCAGTATAATGTGGATAAATGTGAGGTTATCCACTTTGGGGGCAAAAACACAAAGGTAGAATATTATCTGAATGGCAGCAGATTAGGAAAAGGGGAGGTGCAACGAGACCTGGGTGTCATGGTACATCAGTCATTGAAAGTTGGCATGCAGGTACAGCAGGCGGTGAAGAAGGAAAATGGCATGTTGGCCTTCATAGCTATGGGATTTGAGTATAGGAGCAGGGAGGTCTTACTGCAGTTGTAC
This sequence comes from Pristiophorus japonicus, assembly GCF_044704955.1. Lineage (NCBI taxonomy): Eukaryota > Metazoa > Chordata > Chondrichthyes > Pristiophoridae > Pristiophorus > Pristiophorus japonicus. The sequence goes on along the minus strand of NC_091990.1, from coordinate 108,257,711 downwards.
AGGGCCTTGGTGAGGCCTCACCTGGAATATTGTGTTCAGTTTTGGTCTCCTAATCTGAGGAAGGATGTTCTTGCTATTGAGGGATTGCAGCGAAGGTTCACCAGACTGATTCCCGGGATGGCTGGACTGACATATGAGGAGAGACTGGATCGACTGGACCTTTATTCACTGGAGTTTAGAAGGATGAGAGGGGATCTCATAAAAACATATAAAATTCTGTTAGAACTGGACAGGTTAGATGCAGGAAGAATGTATCCAATGTTGGGGAAGTCCAGAATCAGGGGACACAGTCTAAGGATAAGAGGTAAGCCATTTAGAACCAAGATGAGGAGAAACCTCTTCACTCAGAGACCTGTGGAATTGCCTGCTGAAGAGTTGTTGATGCCAGTTCATTAGATATATTCAAGAGGGAGTTAGATATGGCCCTTACGGCTATAGGGATCAAGGGGTATGGAGAGAAAGCAGCAAAAGGGTACGGAGGTAGATGATCAGCCATGATCTTACGGAATGGTGATGCAGGCTCGAAGGGCCGAATGGCCTACTCCTGCACCTATTTTCTATGTTTCAATGTTTCTGTGCCGTAATGACTAAGATTCGACACTCAGCCAAGGACATGTAACCAAACTGGTAGGTTTTAAGGAATGACTTAAAAGGAGAGAAGAGAAAGGCGGAGAGGTTTCGGGAGGGAATTCCAGAGCTTAGGGCCCTGGCACCTGAAGGCACAGCCACTGATGGTGGAGCAATTAAAATCGGGGATGCTCAAGAAGCCAGAATTGGAAGAGCGCAGACATTTCAGGGAGTTGTGGGGCTAGAGGAGATTTCAGACATAGGGAGGGACGAGGCCATGGGAGGATTTGAACGCAAGGATACGAATTTCAAAATTTGAGGCATTGCTTGACCGGGAGCCAATGTAGGTCAGCGAGCACAGGGATGATGGGTGAGTGGGACTCGGTGAGAGTTGGGATACAGGCAGAGTTTGGGTGAGCTCATTTTTACGTAGGCTGTAAGGTGGGAGGTCTGCCAGGAAACCCAGCACAATTCCCATTTTTCTTTTGCATAAATATACCTTTACACACTACCCTTTTCGACTGTAAATTGATTTCAATCACAAATTCCAGTGGTCTGCTGTGTTGCAGGAAGGAATAATGACAATCCACAGTATCGTGCAGTGATTCTCACATTCAATTTATTCTGGCGAGGTGTGGTGGTAGGTAGGGAAAAGGGGCAGAAAACTGCCTGACCTCATTGAGGAACTAGGAGTCCTTCATTTTAAATGATTTTTTTTTGTGAAGTAAACATTAATTTTGTTTCAGAAGGTGCAGCATTCTGACACCAAAAGCAAAAAAAAAGATAACGTTGCAAAGTTTAGCGTCAAGCTGCTTATGTGGTTACCTCCTCAAATCTTCCAGCACCAGAAATGATATACTTTAAATAAAACAGGAAATAAAGGTCATCGCCTTCCACGACCTCCGGATGTCCCAAAGTGCTTTACAGTAAATGAAGTACTTTTTGGCAGCGTAGTCACTGTTGTAATGTGGGAAATGCGGCAGATAATTTGCGCACAGCAAGCTCCCACAAACAGCAATGTGGTAATGACCAGATCATCTGATGTTGATTGAGGGATAAATATTGACCAGGACACCGGGGATAACTCCTCTACTCTTCTTCAAAATAGTGGCCGTGGGATCATTTATGTCCACCTGAGAGAACAGGCGGGGCCTCGGTTTAACATCTCATCAGCAAGACGGCACCTCCGATAGTGCAGCACTCCCTCAGTACTGCCCCTCCAACAATGCAGCACTCCCTCAGTTCTGTCGCTCCGACAGTGTGGCACTCCCTCAGTATTGTTCCTCCAACAATGCGGCGCTCCCTCAGTACTGTCCCTCCGACAGTGCAGTGTTCCCTCAGTACTGCCCCCCCACCCCCCCCCCCCCCCCCCCAAACAGTGCAGCGCTCCCTCAGTACTGCCCCTCCGACCAGTGCAGTACTCCCTCAGTACTGCACTGGATTGTCAGCCTGGATTTTGTGCGAAGTCTTTGGAGCGGGACTCGAACCCACGGCCTTCTGACTCAGAGGCGAGAGTGCTACACACTGAGACACAGCTGTCACCTGGAGCATTACATTACAAAATTAATCCATCTCGAAGGGGTATTGCTTAGCAATAAAAAAATTTTAAAAATCTCTCTCCCTGAATTGATTGCTGCACTTTTCTTCACTGTCTAGTTCTTTCTCCGACCCGCCCCCTCAGAGTTCCTCTCTCTCTCTCTCTCTCTGCCTCTCTCCCTTGGCTGGTCTCCAACTCCCTTTGTCTGTCTGTCTGTGCAAGTCTCTCCTTGTCTCCATTTCCTACTCACTGCAAAATTTCCATCTCACTTTCTCTATCCATCTCCCACACTTTCTCCCCCCCCCCCCCTCCCCCCCTCCCTCATGGATGCAAAGAATGTGGAGCTGGGCGATGAACTGAGAATTCAACACACACTGTACAGTATTAGCTCTGTGTGCTCTCTGTATTTATTCATTACTTGCCCCAGTTTTGGCTGTTTTTACTGTCGCGTTGTTCTGTGGTACATTATTTGTGATTTATATATTTGCATAAGTACACTTTTACTTGCATTCATGATGTGGACTCCTCATATTATAACTACATTGATTATTATCCCGTTCACCCATCACCCCTGTGCTCGCTGACCCTACATTGACTCCTGGTCCAGCAATGCTTCAATTTTAAAATTCTCAAATCCCTCTGTGGTACCCCGCCCCCCCCTCTTCACCACCGAGATGTATGCGCTCCCCCAATTCTGGCCTCTTGTGCATTTCTGATTTTAAATCGTTCCACCTTTGGCGGCCGTCTCTTCAGCTGCCTGGGCTCCAAGCTCTGGAATTCCCTCCCTAAACCTCTCCGCCTCCTTAAAACCGACCTCTTTGATGAAGCTTTTGATTGCCTGTCCTAGTGGCTCCACCTCTTCACCTGTGTGTCAGTTTTTGTCTGAATTCGCTCCCGTGAAGTGCCTTGGGACATTTTATACATTAAAAGGCACTATATAAATGCAAATTGTTGTTGCTACTGTCTGGAAGGGGAACAGTCTGGGTGGGTCTCTGTGGGTTCAGGGCTAGAAAGCTGGAGTATTGTGCACAGTTTTGGTCTCCTTACACAAGAACGATATACTTGCCATAGAGGGAGTGCAACAAAGGTTCTTCAAACTGATTCTTGGGATGAGGGGGATTGTCCTATGAGGAGAGATTGAGCAGACTAGGCCTATATTCTCTAGAGTTTAGAAGAATGAGAGGTGATCTCATTGAAACATGTAAAAATTTTTACAGGGCTCGACAGGATAGATGCAGGGAGGATGTTTGCTCTGGTTGTGGGGTCTAGAACCAGGGGTCACAGTCTCAGGATAAGGGGTCGGCCATTTAGGACTGAGATGAGGAGAAACTTCTTCACTCAGAGGGTGGTGAATCTTTGGAATTCGCTACAACAGAGGGCTGTGGAGGCTCAGTTGTTGAGTAAATTCAAGACAGAGATCAATAGATGTTTGGATATTAAAGGAATTAGAGGATATGGGGAGAGTGCAGGAAAGTGGAGTTGAGGTAGAAGATCAGCCATGATCTTATTGATGGTGGAGCAGGCTCGAGAGGCCAAATGGCCTACTCCTGTTCCTAATTCTTATGTTCTTAAGCTGGGAGGTATACAACAGAATCACATTGAAATAAATAGAATTGAGAGCTCATGCAGGTTATAGTATTTCTTCTGGTAAATTTGAAACATGCGTATAACTTTCCTCAGCGATGAAAAGAAATGTGGTTTATTCAGCACAGCCCGTTCTACACAATTCCCATTACAGCTGCATATCCAGAAAAAGTATCGCCATGCAGAATCCATGGCAGCAGGACAAACACAATTTGCGAGCCCACTTTATCCCGGTTAATAAATATTCCAGGGGTAAAGTTGGGCTGCACATGCTCCAGACTTAATTTAGTGGTTGCAACATTGGTGGGGGAAAAAGAGCAACATTTTGACAACAGGAATTGTGGCTTTAATCACACCCAGAAAAATCAAACACATCCCAATTATCAGAGCCTGTAAATGAGCACGGGGAAATAAGTCAGCGGGAAAAGCTTCATGTCAACTCCGTGAACACCGTCAGGCTAGCAGCAATCCCAGCCCCGTGCCCCAGAGAAAAGCAGATGACACGTGGAAAGGAAACTGGTTTCAGGGCTTTCTAAACTAAAAATAGGCAAATCTATGGAGTTTTTTTTTTGTTTCAGAATGGATTTCTCTCGGATGCGTCCTCGGACATGACAGCGAGCCCCAGGTGGGCAGAGGAAACACTTCAAAGACACCTTCAAAGCCTCCTTGAAGAAGTGTAACATCACCACCGACACCTGGGAATCCGTGGCCCAAGACTGGCCAAAGTGGGAAGCATCCTGGAAGGCGCTGAACACCGAGTCTCTTCGTCGGGAGCACGCGGAAGCTAAGTGCAAACAGCAGGAGGAGCGCACGGCAACCCAAGCACCCCACCCACCCGTCCCTCCAACCACTGTCTGCCCCACCTGTGACGGAGACTGTAGATTCCGCATTGGACCCTTCAGTTACACGAGAACATTTTTCGTGCGGAAGCAAGTCATCCTCGACTCAGAGGGACTGCCTAAGAGGAGAAGATGCGTTTGTGCTGCAAGTGAACTTTTGGCCGTGTAGAAATCAGCATTTGGGAAACGCAACAGGACGAGCCAAGGAAGTTGCGCAACTTTTCATTATTTTTAAATTGTTGGGATTGATTTGTTCGGTCAGGAAGGTGCTTGCTGGATTTGTGAATGGAAAGTGTAGAGAAAAAAGAAAGAAAAGTGAGCAATTTGTTTGCCTTGTTTTGCGATTGTTTTGGGGAATTGGATTTCAGATAATTTAAGACAATTGGCAGAGCTTACAACAATCCAGGAAGTTTAAGAAAAGAGGCTGATAAAATGCTGTTATTAATTGTAGTCATTGAAAAATTTGTTTCACATATGGATCTGGTAATGCAGTAATTGTTAAATGCGAATTAAATGCACTAATTTGCTGGATTATTAATTTTGGAGTAAATTGAACTTGGTGAGCATTTTCATTCTCAAATGTAATGTGATGGAATGGTTTCTAGACCTCCGTGTTGGCCTCTTGCTCACTCGCCCCTCGTCTGTTTCCTACTCTGTGCACCACATAGTATCTAGCTTTCGTTCTCTCCATGTCTGGTGCTCTGAGAAACAGAGGGGGGGGGGGGGGGGAGGCAGAGAGAGAGAGGGCGCGACTAGGGCGAAAGAAAGAGAGAGACTTACGGTGAGAGAGAGAGAGAGAGAGAGAGAGAGAACGTCGGGCGAGCGAGCGATCGAGAGAGAACTAAGAGGCTAAGGGAGAATGGGTAAGTGAATAACACTCAGTTGGTAGAATCTCTCAGCACCGAAGGAGGCCATTCGGCCCATCATGTCTGCTCTTTGAAAGAGCGATCCAATTAGTCCCACTCCCCCTGCTCTTTCCCCACAAGCCCTGCAAATTTCTCCCATTCAAGTATTTATCCAATTCCCTTTTAAAACTTACTATTGAATCTGCTCCCACCGCCCTTTCTGGCAGCGTGTTCCAGATCACAACAACTCGCTGCGTTAAAAAAAAACACACTCATCTCTCCCTCTGGTTCTTTTGCCGATTACCTTAAATCTGTGTCCTCTGGTTACTGACCCTCCTGCCACTGGAAACTGTTCCTCCTTATGTACACTGAAAAAAAAAACCTGTGTGATTTTAAAGTCACTAAAATAGCAGGGAGAGGATGTGCAAAAGTAGATAGATTACGCTGCCATATTTCCCAAGAATTAGTTTTTGGGGACGAATTTGATTCTTTTTTGAAACTAAGGGGGTTCTGGGGGAAAATAGGGAAATTAAGCAAGGAACTAGACAATACTAATAAATGTGAAATTTGAACCAACCCACGAGCGGTGTTCTACACTACAACAGTGATCGTATTTCAGAAAGCACTTGATTGACAGTGAAGCACTTTGGGGCCTCCAGAGGTCCTGACAAGCACTATATAAATGAAAGATTGTTCCTGGTATTCCTCTACAGATATTTCAGACACTTTGTGACAGTGTCAGCCGTGGCTCAGTGGGCAGCACTCTTGCCTCGGAGTCAGAAAGTTGTGGTTTCAAGTCCACTCCAGGAACTTGAGCACAAAAATCCAGGAGGTACCGTCTTTTCAATGAGACGTTAAACCGAGGTCTGCTCTCTGAAGTGGACATAAAATATCCCATGGCACTTTTTTTTTTTTAAAAAACAGGGGAATTATCCCCGACATCCTGGGGCCAATATTTATCCCTCAATTAACATCACTAAAAACAGATTATCTGGTCATTATCCCATTGCTGTTTGTGGGAGCTTGCTGTGCGCAAATTGGCTGCTGCGTTTCCCACGTTACTACAGTGACTACACTCCAAAAGTATTTAATTGACACTTTAAGACGTCCACTGGTTGTGAACGGCGCTACAGAAATGCAAGACTTTCTTTTTCCCCCGCACAGTATTAATACATATATATGCAAGGCATGAAAGCTTTTAGATGCATTTGCAAATAGCTAATTAGCAGCAAATTAAACATTAAAGTCACCAATGCGACACACAATTGTTGCCAAATTCAACTTCTGCAGGCCTTTGACGAACACAGGCCATTTCTAAGACTGGAGGAATCACAGTGAAAGCCACTTAGCATTAACATTTGCCAACACTATTATCTACTGCAATATCCCTATGCAAACATCAGACAAGGTCAGCAGCTGTTTCTCTCTCCCTCCCCCCCATCACCAGCACACGATCAGCCAGAGAAATCCCAGGTCTATCTCGCAAGCCAAGATAGCCATTAAATATCCTCGCCATCTCTCCCTGCACCCCATCCCAACACCAATCTCGCCTCTCCCCATGGTGCAAAATTTTTTCTGGGAATTGCTCCATGGGACATCAGATGACTGCAATACCCCAATCCAGTGTCCTTTCCTCAACTCTCCTCATTCGTGGCTCAGTGGGCAACACTCTCGCCTTGGAGTCAGAAGGATGTGGGGTCAAGTCCCACTCCAGGAACTTGAGCACATAAATCTTGGCTGACACTCCAGTGTTGTGCTGAGGGAGTGCTGCACTGTTGGAGGTGCCGTCTTTCGGATGAGAAAGAAAAAGACTTACATTTCTATAGCGCCTTTCACGACCACCAGGCGTCTCCAAACACTTTACAGCCAATCAAATACTTTTTGGAGTGTAGTCACTGTTGTAATGTGGGAAACATGGCAGCCAATTTGTGCACAGCAAGCTCCCACAAACAGCAATGTGATAATGACCAGATAACCTGCTCTGGTTATGTTAATTGAGGGATAAATATTGGCCAGGACACCGGAGATAACTCCCCTGCTCTTCTTCGAAATAGTGCCGTGGGATCTTTTACGTCCACCTGAGAAAGCAGATGGGACATCAGTTTAACATCTTATCCGAAAGACAGCACCTGCTGCACTGGGAGTGTCAGCCTAGATTTTTGTGCTCAGGTTTAGAGTGAGGCTTGAACCCACAACCTTCTGACTCAGAGGCGAGGGTGCTACCCACTGAGCCACAGCTTAAACGGAGGCCACATCTGCCCCCACAGCTGGACATACAAGGTCCCACGGCCACTATTTCAAAAAAGACTGGGGAAGTTCCAGCAGTACTTATTCCTCAACTAACATTACGAACACAGATTATCTCGTCATTATTGCATAGGGGTTTGTGAGAGTTTGCTGTGCACTGCATTTACAGGATCAGCGGCAGGTTGGGGCCATAAAAGGAGCGGCGAACTAGGAGCAGCGCACGCTGGTGCAGGAGGGCGACTGGATTGGACGTCACCATAACCCAGGTCGGTGATTGGAGCGTGGGCAGGTACAGCTAGAGCGGTGAGGTGAGGGCGCAGGAGCGGCGAGAGATCGCTGAGCGATGTGATCGGGGCCCAGATGTGGAGAGGGCCCAGGGACACCACGGGCCAGCCCACACTGCGATGTGCGCGCGCAAGGTCCATGTAGCAGAGCTGGTCTCCAGTCGTTTTGGTCAATCCTTGCCACTGGACCAAGACCTAGCTCCGTCAAGCCAGTGTAGTGGCTGGTGTGCAACGGCCACCACACGTTAAAAAAAATCCGTGCACAGGCATCTTCCGCCCTTCAATAGGCGTCCGTGACCTAGAATATTAGGTCTTTCATTGAAACACCTGCAAACTCATTGAACTCATCCCTTTTTGGCGTGGAAGTAAGTCATCCTCGATTTGAAGGACTGCCTAAGAAGCAGCAGCATTTACAGGCAAGCTACAAATGAAATACTTTCACTTCTTTCCCCTCTAATTTACAACATTCTGTTCAAACATCCCTTTTGAAGGGTTGCAGTGATAGATGTAACAGCAAAGCAATCACAACATCAACTTGCATTTATATAGCACCTTTAATGTGGTTATTATCAAATGAAATGTGACACCGAGCCACATAAGACGATATTAGGACATGTCAAAGAATTGGTTTTAAGGAGAGTTTTAAAGGAGGAGAGGGGTTTAGGCAGGGAGTTCCAGAGCTTGGGTCCGAGGCAACAAAAGACACAGCCACTGATAGTTGAGCGATTATAATCAGGGATGCATCAGAGGCCAGAATTAGAGGAGCGCAGACATCTTGGGTTGGGGGGGGGGAGGGGGCTGGAGGAGATTACAGAGAAAGGGAGGGGCGAGGCCATGGAGAGATTTGAAAACAAGGATGAGAATTTTAAAACTGAGGCGTTGTCGGAATGGGAGCCAATGTAGATCAGCGAGCACAGGGAGTGACGGGTGAGCAGGACTTGCCGCGAGTTTGGACACGGGCAGCGAGCACAGAACTTGTTGCGAGTTAGGACACGTGGCAGCGAGCGCAGGGGTGATGGGTGAGCGGGACTTGGTGCAAGTTAGGACACTGGCAACGAGCAAAGGGGGTGATGGGTGAGCGGGACTTGGTGCGAGTTAGGACATGGGCAGCAAGCACAGAGGTTGATGGGTGAGCGGGACTTCCTTGGAAACGGTCTGACCGCAGGAGGTTTGCAGTTTATTGAGCCCATCTACACAAGAAATAGGAGCAGTAGGCCATTTGACCCCTCGAGTCTGCTTCTCCATTCAATAAGATCATGGCTGATCTTCTACCTGAACTCCACTTTCCTGCACTATCGCCATAGCCCTTGATTCCCTTAATATCTAACAATCTATCCATCTCTGCCTTCAATATACTCAACGACTGAGCATCCACAGCCCTCTGGGGTAGAGAATTCCAGAGAGTCACAACCCTCAGAGTGACGATGTTTCTCCTCATCTCAGTCCTAAATGGCCAACCCCTTACTCTGAGACTGTGACTCCTTGTTCTAGACTCCCCAGCCAGAGGAAACATCCTCCCTGCATCTATCCTATCAAGCCCTGTCAGAATTTTGTATGTTTCAATGAGATCATCTCTCATTCTTCTAAACTCGAGAGAATACAGGCCTAGTCCACTCAATGTCTTCTCATTGGATAATCCCCCCCCATCACAGGAATCAGTCTGGTAAACTTTCGTTGCACTCCCTCTATGGCAAGTATATCCTTCCTTGGGTAAGGAGACCAAAACTGTACACAATACTCCAGGTGCAGTCTCACCAGGGCCCTATATAATTGCAATATGATGTCTTTACTCTTATACTCAAAACCTCTTGTAATAAAGGCCAACATACCATTTGCTTTCTTAATTGCTTGCTGTACCTGCATGTTAACTTTCAGTGATTCGTGTACAAGGACACCCAGGTCGCTCTGAACACCAACATTTCCCAATCTCACCTTTTAAAAAATACTCTGCTTTTCTATTTTTCCTACCAAAGTGGATAACTTCACATTTCTCCACATTACAGTCCATCTGCCATGTACTTGCCCACTCACTTAGCCTGTCTATATCCCCCTGAAGCCTCTTTGCATCCTCCTCACAACTTACATTCCTACCTAGCTTTGTATCATCAGCAAACTTGGATATATTATATTTGGTCCCCTCATCCAAATCATTGATATAGATTGTGAATAGCTGGGGCCCAGCACTGATCCTTGCGACACTCCATTAGTTACAGCCTGCCAACCTGAAAATAACCTGTTTATTCCTACTCTGTTTTCTGTCTGTTAGCCAATCCTTAATCCATGCTAGTATATTACCCCCAATCTCATAAGCCCTAATTTTATTCAATAACCTCGTGTGGCATCTTATCGAATGGCTTCTGAAAATCAAAATACACCACATCCACTGGTCCCCCTTATCTATTCTGCCAGTTACAACCTCAAAAGACTCGACAAACATGATTTCCCTTTCATAAATCTGTGCTGACTCTGCTCAATCCTATTAATATTTTCTAAGTGCCCTGTTACCACGTCCTTAATAATAGATTCTAGCATTTTCCCTACTACTGATATCAGGCTAACTGGTCTGTAGTTCGCTCTTTTCTCTTTCCCTCCTTTGTTAAATAGTGGGTCTACCTTTAAAACAGTGTCAGGAGCAAATGTTTTTTTTAAAAAATGCAGATTTTCATTCCCAATTCCAATTCCACTCATTCCCAATTATTATGCTGAAATTTACGAAATCCAAAGTGGTTGATTATTGACAACAGAACTGCAAGGTCAGCAATTCTACCAAATGGGCAAACTGGAGGTTGGTTTAATCGCACAATAGGAAATGCACATTTTAGTTCAGCTTAAGTAAGCAGAAGACTTCTCTCAGTACACAGTCGATCATTCAGGGACTGAACAAGCAAATGCGGAAACAGACAAATTGATTCAAGCTGAATCTTATGGCCGTTTCCATAGATGGCTATTCAGAAAGGGCTTAAAAATCGCCAGATTGAAGCCATGACCTTCCTGCCCAGCAAGCATCTAACAAACTTCTAACAGTTAGATGCAGTACTCCTGCACAATTCGGATCACATATTTTTCAGGAGAATGGATTACCTCAACGTCAGAGCTCAGTACTGACGCAAGCAAACCGTCGAAAATACCCAACTTGAATTTAGCTTCAAACATGTAAAAAAGTATTCCTGCAGGATTTTACAGGAGCAAAATATGTTCAAAGTTCTGAGGTAGTTCGCATGCACAAAACAACCTTGAAAAAGGCAGCTTTTCGCCATTAAAATTTTAAGAAAGCTGGAAAATAATTTACATCATTAAAAAGGGCCTGTGACTAGAATTCCCGCAGACTTTTCCCACACGGGACATGTCGACACTCAAAGTATACAAACAGCCGTGCGCACACGAATGCTCCCGCTCATTGGGCTGCGCTACCCAAAAACAATAAAAATTATTTATTTGTCCATTTAAATGCCGGTGAGCCAGCTGCGTGGGACCGTCAGACCGCTAGACTGCTGCGCAGCTTAAAGGGAACAGTGGCGCAGGCAGAGAGACACACGCAGCGATGTGCACACACACGCACGCACGCACACAGCGGGGCACACACACACATGCAGGCACACACACAGCGGTGCGCACATACACACACACGCAGTGGTTCACACACACACCCACACCGGTGGTATACACACACACCCACACGCAGAGAGAACTCAACCATTAACTACAGGTTGGATTCCTCTCTTTCTCCCCTCCCGCCCATGTATATTTACATTATTAGATTGGAACAAACAGCTTTATTTTTTTTTTAAATACACATCATGCAGATTCTCCAGAGCTACATTCAGATCTGAAGTGCCGCAAGTTTCCAGTTTTAATATTTACACACAAAAAAATTAGAAATCTACATGGAATGTAAATGCTTAAAAAAAAGACATTTCATTGACTGTAGCAAAAATCTTTTGTATTATTGATATATTATAAAATATTAAACACACGCTTATGCCCAACACAATGAAGCTATACACTGTGCATCATTAATACGCCAAAGCTTGATAATTGTTGCCCCGCTCTGGCATTTTAATAACAAACAACACAAAGGAATTAAGAGATTCCATTGAGGGAAAAGGAACGTCTGTGCAAACCTGCTTTTATAGAAGCATTCAAGCGTGAGGCCGGGGCGGTTAGCAACCCAGACATGAGGCATATCAAAAATGCTATTGATAAGCAAAATTAACAGGCAGCTTATCTTCAGCATACACTAACCATATGGTGTCAGAACTTGTGCCGCCTGTTGCTTAAATAACAATAGATCACCACAGAACGAGATTGCCAGCGCGGGTTGACAAATGGTCATTAGCATGAATTCGCTGGGCTCTGGGGGCAAGAGTGCACGGCAGGATTTGCATTTTACGTAACAGGTGAATAAAAAGAGTAAACCAGATGTCGACTTCAGACACAGGCTGTCTGGGTTTTGAAATTCAGCAGAGAGGCAGAGAGAGAGAGAGGGGCAGAGAGAGAGAGAGAGAGAGAGAGAGGGGCAGAGAGAGAGAGAGAGAGAGAGAGAGGGGCAGAGAGAGAGAGAGAGAGAGAGAGAGAGGGGCAGAGAGAGAGAGAGAGAGAGAGAGAGGGGCAGAGAGAGAGAGAGAGAGAGAGGGGCAGAGAGAGAGAGAGAGAGAGGGGCAGAGAGAGAGAGAGAGAGGGGCAGAGAGAGAGAGAGAGAGAGGGGCAGAGAGAGAGAGAGGGGCAGAGAGAGAGAGAGAGGGGCAGAGAGAGAGAGAGAGGGGCAGAGAGAGGGGCAGAGAGAGGGGCAGAGAGAGAGGCAGAGAGAGAGGCAGAGAGGGGCAGAGAGAGAGGCAGAGAGGGGCAGAGAGGGGCAGAGAGGGGCAGAGAGGGGCAGAGAGGGGCAGAGAGGGGCAGAGAGGGGCAGAGAGGGGCAGAGAGGGGCAGAGAGGGGCAGAGAGGGGCAGAGAGGGGCAGAGAGGGGCAGAGAGGGGCAGAGAGGGGCAGAGAGGGGCAGAGAGGGGCAGAGAGGGGCAGAGAGGGGCAGAGAGGGGCAGAGAGGGGCAGAGAGGGGCAGAGAGGGGCAGAGAGGGGCAGAGAGGGGCAGAGAGGGGCAGAGAGGGGCAGAGAGGGGCAGAGAGGGGCAGAGAGGGGCAGAGAGGGGCAGAGAGGGGCAGAGAGGGGCAGAGAGGGGCAGAGAGGGGCAGAGAGGGGCAGAGAGGGGCAGAGAGGGGCAGAGAGGGGCAGAGAGGGGCAGAGAGGGGCAGAGAGGGGCAGAGAGGGGCAGAGAGGGGCAGAGAGGGGCAGAGAGGAAGGAGCAAGAGAGACAGACAGAGAAAGAGAGAGAGAGGCAGAGAAAGGCGCAGAGAGAGAGAGAGACAGAGACAGAGAAAGAGAGAGAGAGAGAAAGAGACAGAGACAGAGACAGAGAGAGAGGCAGAGAGAGAGAGAGGCAGAGAGAGAGAGAGAGAGAGGCAGAGAGAGAGAGAGAGAGGCGCAGAGAGAGAGGCGCAGAGAGAGAGGCGCAGAGAGAGAGGCGCAGAGAGAGAGGCGCAGAGAGAGAGGCGCAGAGAGAGAGGCGCAGAGAGAGGGGCGCAGAGAGAGAGGCGCAGAGAGAGAGGCGCAGAGAGAGAGGCGCAGAGAGGCGCAGAGAGAGAGGCGCAGAGAGAGAGGCGCAGAGAGAGAGGCGCAGAGAGAGAGGCGCAGAGAGAGAGGCGCAGAGAGAGAGGCGCAGAGAGAGAGGCGCAGAGAGAGAGGCGCAGAGAGAGAGGCGCAGAGAGAGAGGCGCAGAGAGAGAGGCGCAGAGAGAGAGGCGCAGAGAGAGAGGCGCAGAGAGAGAGGCGCAGAGAGAGAGGCGCAGAGAGAGAGGCGCAGAGAGAGAGGCGCAGAGAGAGAGGCGCAGAGAGAGAGGCGCAGAGAGAGAGGCGCAGAGAGAGAGGCGCAGAGAGAGAGGCGCAGAGAGAGAGGCGCAGAGAGAGAGGCGCAGAGAGAGAGGCGCAGAGAGAGAGGCGCAGAGAGAGAGGCGCAGAGAGAGAGGCGCAGAGAGAGAGGCGCAGAGAGAGAGGCGCAGAGAGAGAGGCGCAGAGAGAGAGAGGCGCAGAGACAGAGATCCACATCTACGATGGTCAGAAACAGACAACACAAGCCTTTTTTGAAATGAAGAATGGTTAGTTATGAAAAAACACCTGGCTTCTTCCACTCCCTCGAGAAACAGTTCTGGTGTCCATGTTACAAAAGATATAGAGGCACTGGAAAATGGTGCAAAAAAAGATTTACAAGGATGATACCAGAACTAAGAAATTATACCTATCAAGAAAGATTGAACAGGCTGGGGCTCTTTTCTCCAGAAAAAAGTAGGTTGAGGGATGACCTGATGGAGGTCTTTAAGATTCGGAAAGGGCTTGATAGGATAGACGTTGAGATGTTGTTTCTACTTGTGGTGGAGACCAGAACTAGGGGCCGTCAATATAAGATAGCCACTGATAAATCCATTAGGGAATTCAGGAGAAACTTCTTCACCCAGAGACTGGTGAGAATGTGGAACTCGCTACCACTGGGAGTGGTTGAGGCAAATAGCATAGATGCATTTAAGGGGAAGCTGGACAAACACATAAGGGAGAAAGGAATAGAAGGATATGCTGATGGGGCAAGATGAAGAGGGGTGGGAGGAGGCTCGTGTGGAACATCAACACCGGCACAGACCCGTTGGGCCGAATGGCCTGTTTCCATGCTGTAAATTCGATGTAATATTCCCATTTACCTGGTTAAAATTTGCCACTGTTTTTTATTCCTGGCACTGCGACCGTACAATTTGTTCTGAGCTGATCAGACTGAATAAGTATAATCACGAACGCAACAAACAAACGTGCTCATTAACAAGCGATGGCACACATCAAACAGTCAATCCTGTTCCAATCGCACCATCAGCCGCAAATAAAAAGAGAGCTTGCCACGCATAGCGGAGGGGTTGTATTTAAACAACTTGCATTTATACAGCGCCTTGAACGCAGAAAAAGATCCCGAGGCGTGTAACGCATGATTCTGCTGCCAAGGTGGATTGGCGATCCTTCAAAGCCGAATTAGTCCGGCTTGTTGAGCAACGCTACCCCCTTCGGCCATGTAGCGATCGGAAGGTCCCGCACAGGCCCCTCACCCATCGCTGCTGGAAAAGACGCCACGCGGCTAATTTAAAGGGGCCGTGCACCAAAAGAAAAATTAGGGGGAACATTCCTGTTCAGTAAAGACAGCCCGAGGTCAATCAGAGTTTAATTGTTCTTTGGTGAGAGAGCTGTGCAGGTCGGGAAATACTTGGCAAGTTTCAGGCTCCAGGTTACTGGTGCCCGGCGATTGTCTTTGTAAATAAGGTTATACGTCTAACAAAATGTACGACATCTGGTGTGTGCTAGACAATATTTAGCTGGAAATTCCACATTTTTGCTTGACAGGTCAATTTATAACACCGAGTTTAAGTAGTACATTCTTCTGATTAATTTAGGCTTTTGAATGCGAAGCAGAGGTTGTTGATGCAATAAACAAACATGTTACCTCTTTCTGCATGCCAGGTCAGCAGCAAGCACAGGGCAATGCTCCTCCAGTACCATGGACAAACTTGCATTTCTATAGCAACTTTCATCACCTCAGGACATCCCAAAGCACTCTACAGCTTGACGTGTAGTCAATGTTGCAATGTGGGAAACACGGCAGCCAATCTGCGCACTGCAAGCTCCCGCAAACAACAATGAGATATAAAATAAATGATTTTCTGGTCATTAACGATGTTGTTTGAGGGATAAATGTTGGCCTGGACACCCATCTTGCGGATGAGATGTTAACCCAAGGCCCCAACTGCCCTCGCTGTTGGATGTAAAGATCCCATGTCCAGTATTTCGAAGAAGAGCTGGAGAGTTTTCCCCCAGCGTTCTGGCCAATATTTTTCCTTCAATCAACACCTAAACAAGTTTAATTGGTCATTTGCAAGTTTGTGCATTTCCTACATTACAAATGGTGATTACGCTTCAAAAGTAATTAAATGGCTGCAAAGAGCTTTGGGGCGTCCTGAGGTCATGAAAGGTGCTACAGAAATGCACACTCTTTCTTTCTTCTTTAACCTCTCTACAACATAATGTTTGGTGGATTGACATACAAATCTAGTTTCCACCGTGATGAGATCAACGTGAAATCTAAGGTGCATAAGAACACAAGAAATAGGAGCAGGAGTACGACATTTGGCCCTTCGAGGAATATACTTGCATTGGAGGCAGTTCAGAGAAGGTTCATTAGGTTGATTCCGGGGTTGAGGGGGTTTGTCATAAGAAGAAAGGTTGAGCAGGTTGGGCCTGCACTCATTGTAGTTTAGAAGAATGAGAGGTGATCTTATTGAAACGTATAAGATTCTGAGGGGACTCGACAAGGTAGATGCAGAGAGGATGTTTCCCCTCATGGGGGAACCTAGAACTAGGGGGCATAGTTTCAGAATTGAGGAGGAATGTCTTCTCTCAGAGGGTCGTGAATCTTTGGAATTCTCTACCTCAGAGAGCTGTGGAGGCTGGGTCATTGAATATATTTAAGGTGGAGATAGACAAATTTTTGATCGATAAGGGAGTGAAGGGTTATGGGGAGCGGGCAGGCAAGTGGAGTTGAGCCCAAGATCAGATCAGCCATGATCTTATTGAATGGCGGAGCAGGCTCAAGGGACCAAATGGCTTACTCCTGCTCCAATTTCTTATGTTCTTACTTTTCTTTGGTGGAAATTGCACGGTTAGAGCCCAGTTCATGGGTGGAACTTTGCCCTGAACTCTTGCCTACCGCCCAATCGCCTCGCAGCCACCAGTACGACTCCAATCCCATCGGCCTGCGCTAATTTTGGATCCCGATTGAAGAGGTTAATGAGCCGTTCTAATCTTCTTCACTCCTCCTAGGAGGGTATTTTTTTTTGTTCATGTTACTGCCTTCAAATATAAACTTCTAAAAATTATCATGGGTTTGTATTTAATTAACTTCAGCATTCAGGAATGCCAAACCACCATATACCAATGTTAGATGTGACTGCCTGGTAGAAGGATTAATATTCCAGAGCCTTTTATTTCCCCCTAAACCTAAAACTGTATTGAATTAGGACAAAAAAGCTGAATACACAAAAATCAAATGTGACCTCAAAGTCTTTTAAGGGCAAGCCAAATATTGTATTAACTCAATATGTAGAGAATGTATTAACAGTTCTCATCATTATAGTCATCGTCTATAAACTCTTAAGCGAGCAGAACAATTTCGAGCGCTTATATCAAGCGATTATAGGGAATACAGGAACAGGAGGAGGCCATTCAGTCCCTCGAGCCTGCTCCACCATTCAATTAGACCATGGCTGATCTGTATCTCAACTCCATCAGCCAGCCTTGGTTCCATAATCCTTAAGGAACAAAAATATAGCAATCTCAGTTTTGAAATTTTCAATTGACCCCCAGCCTCAATAGCTTTGTTGGAGAAAGAAGGAGGGAGGGGGTGGGCGGAAAAAAGAAGGGAGGGGGGGGAGAAAGAAGGGAGGGGGGGAGAAAGAAGAAGGGAGGGGGGGGGAGAAAGAAGAAGGGAGGGGGGGGGAGAAAGAAGAAGGGAGGGGGGGGGAGAAAGAAGAAGGGAGGGGGGGGAGAAAGAAGAAGGGAGGGGGGGGAGAAAGAAGAAGGGAGGGGGGGGAGAAAGAAGAAGGGAGGGGGGGAGAAAGAAGAAGGGAGGGGGGGAGAAAGAAGAAGGGAGGGGGGGGAGAAAGAAGAAGGGAGGGGGGGGAGAAAGAAGAAGGGAGGGGGGGGAGAAAGAAGAAGGGAGGGGGGGAGAAAGAAGAAGGGAGGGGGGGAGAAAGAAGGAGGGAGGGGGGGAGAAAGAAGGAGGGAGGGGGGGAGAAAGAAGGAGGGAGGGGGGGAGAAAGAAGGAGGGAGGGGGGGAGAAAGAAGGAGGGAGGGGGGGGAGAAAGAAGGAGGGAGGGGGGGGAGAAAGAAGGAGGGAGGGGGGGAGAAAGAAGAAGGGAGGGGGGGAGAAAGAAGAAGGGAGGGGGGGAGAAAGAAGAAGGGAGGGGGGGAGAAAGAAGAAGGGAGGGGGGGAGAAAGAAGAAGGGAGGGGGGGAGAAAGAAGAAGGGAGGGGGGGAGAAAGAAGAAGGGAGGGGGGGAGAAAGAAGAAGGGAGGGGGGGAGAAAGAAGAAGGGAGGGGGGGAGAAAGAAGAAGGGAGGGGGGAGAAAGAAGAAGGGAGGGGGGGAGAAAGAAGAAGGGAGGGGGGGAGAAAGAAGAAGGGAGGGGGGGAGAAAGAAGAAGGGAGGGGGGGAGAAAGAAGAAGGGAGGGGGGAGAAAGAAGAAGGGAGGGGGGGAGAAAGAAGAAGGGAGGGGGGGAGAAAGAAGAAGGGAGGGGTGGAGAAAGAAGAAGGGAGGGGGGGAGAAAGAAGAAGGGAGGGGGGGAGAAAGAAGAAGGGAGGGGGGGAGAAAGAAGAAGGGAGGGGGGGAGAAAGAAGAAGGGAGGGGGGGAGAAAGAAGAAGGGAGGGGGGGAGAAAGAAGAAGGGAGGGGGGGAGAAAGAAGAAGGGAGGGGGGAGAAAGAAGAAGGGAGGGGGGGAGAAAGAAGAAGGGAGGGGGGGAGAAAGAAGAAGGGAGGGGGGGAGAAAGAAGAAGGGAGGGGGGGAGAAAGAAGAAGGGAGGGGGGGAGAAAGAAGAAGGGAGGGGGGGAGAAAGAAGAAGGGAGGGGGGGAGAAGAAGGGAGGGGGGGGGAAGAAGGAAGGAGGGGCGGGGGAAGAAGAAAGGAGGGGGGGGGGGGGAAGAGTGTTCCAGATTACTAACACCAAGAAAAATTCTTGTTAAGTGCAAAGTTTCATCATACATCTACACTTAATCACCATCTCCTTCTGGCTCATCTGACACGGAAGGGAACTGAACACTGGTTCATTCCTACTTCTGGGTTTCACTGATGATTAATCTGAACAGTTTGCATTTATATAGTGCCGTTAACCTAGTAAAAACGCTCCCCAAGTCGCTTCGTAGGAGCAACGGGCGAAGCCACTTGCACAATCTAGTACATCAACATCTGTTAATCATTCTATGAATTGGAAACACATTTTCTTCCCAGTTAGTCCAAAGTTTGCCTCTCTTTTTTGAGAAGGGGGGGTCCGGGGGGGATGCCAGCACAGTGGAAAAGAGGATTATGCACAATCACATAGCTTTAATTAATGCTTCTGAAATCTTATAAATAGCATCGCAGCACAATAAAAAAATTCTAAATATGTTTAGGGATTTTTTTTTTTAATTATCGGGATGTGGGCGTCGCTGGCAAGGCCAGCATTTATTGACCATCCCTAGTTGCCCTGAGAAGGTGGTGGTCAGCCACCTTCCTGAACCGTTGTGGTTTGATCGCACTAAGTGACCACTCCAGGGCCCCAAATTTCCACAGCTGCTTAGAGTGGCGTATCTCAATGTGATGCGCGACTTCCTGGAGGAAAAAACGCGCCAAATATTTACCTCTTAATTTGGCTGCTCCCTCGTCGTCCGGATCCATCGGCGTCGCGCAGAAGAGTCTGGGGGGGGCGGGGGGGCCGGGCGGCGGAGCTTCGGCCGTATTTGCTCAGCGCGGCCGGGACTTGGGCCCAGCGTGTCGTGCAGTGCCGGCAGGGGCAAGCATGACCGTTTGAGTGTGCGCGCATGCGCAATGGGCGGTTCAGTCTGCGCGCATGCGCAGTGTAACAGGAAGCTTGGCAATCGGCCAATTAAAGGGAGCGCATCCTCAGAATAAGTGGCTACGGAGCATATATAAAGGTGAGGTCTGAATATTGATGTGTGTGTGTGGCTGAGGGAGTGGAAAGTAGTGCTGGATAGGGGTAAGAGAGGTATAAGTGTGATCTTTGAACATTACCTGTGCTTGAGTCCAATAGACGAATGGTGCAAGAGCGTGCAAGAAGACCAAGAATTTCCTCCATGAGGAAGTGGAGAAATTAGTGACTGTTATTGAGGAGAAATGGCTGGAGCTGGATATCAGCAAGAGTGGTTCGTCAAAGGTCTCCCCCAAGGACATGAGGAAAAGATGGAACCACGTTACCGAAGAATTCTCTGCTAGGGTCAACACCGCAAGATCTGGAAGCCAGTGCAAGAAGAAATGGCAGGACATTGGTCAAGTAGTGAGTCCAAGTAATATCTTCATCTTTAAATTGAATTGCAGTGGAAAATGTGAGCATCTGTATGAGCCCCACCCATCAGAAGCGCACCACGGTTGACAATTAATATTTTCAACTTTGCAGAAGAAATTGGCCTACAACAAGAGGGAGAGAACTAGAACAGGAGGAGGTCCGCCAAATCTGCACCAACTGACAACCCTGGAACAGAGGGTTGCTGCCTTGCTGACTCGCACTGGCAGAAAAAGAATCAGCTCTGCACAAGCTGAATCCACACACGAGGACGAGGGTGAGTCATTAAAATGCATAGTGGCCCTTCAAATCAACCTGCTGACTGGCCTGCTACTCGGGAGACTACTCGTGCCACCCATCCCGGCCCCTCCTGTGCTGCTAACCATTTGACTGTTGTGTTGTCTTTTGCAGAAGACGACGACACTCAAGATCCTGAGGATCCAGATGCGTGCGCTCCAGACCAAGGCAGGTGAGGGGAGGAGGGGCCCATGGAAAGGTGTGCTCAGGAGAATGCTGACCGTGATATGGATCAGGACATATCACAGGGCATCACACTGCCAGAACCCTCCATTAGCTCCTCGGCAACCTTCCATGGGCTCACACCTTCCGAGGTCGCGGGTCCAAGTTGCGGTCGGGAAATCCATCTTGGGACACCCAGTGCCCCACCGTCCCAGCCTGCGCCTCGCACTGGAGGGGTGCCACTAGGTAGACCCACGGCAAGGGGAAGGAGAAGCCGATCAGTCTCTCCTGAGAGGCAGCCCTCAGCAGGTTAATCAAGTTTTTTCATTGGGTGAGGAGACCAATGCCCTCACAAGATCACTTGTGGCAGCCGTCAGTGGGGCGCGTGGTGAGGTCATCACACTATCGGGTGAAATCTCTGCACTAAGACGGGAAGTCAGGGCGGGCATTTCAGAGGGTGTGCAGATGATGGCAGATGCCATGAGGGTGCTGGCTTCTGCAATAAGGGCACAAAGGCCAGATACTCAAATGTCACTCCCACTTCACTCCATGCACCAGCCAAGTCAGACCCAAGTCGAGCCCCCAAAATCCCCCACCACCATCACCGATCCTATAAGGAAGTGCACTTTCCTGAGAAGTGGGTGAGGGATGGGTGCAGACTTTCTTTCCTGCTGTGGCTGTTGTTATTTGTATTGTTAAAGTGCACTGCAAAATTCACAATAAAAGATATTTTGCATCAAAACTGAATCATCCTCTATTAGGACCACGCAACATTTAGGGTCAACTGTAAAAAGTAAAAATCCCTCACCCCTACAGTCATGTGTGCCTGCCACCCCTAGCCCTGGCGGGAGGGCTAGCCGGTGTGTTCTGCAGTCGGCAAGGTAGGACTGCTCTATTTTCTGTAGCTGATTTATCTTTCATTTATTTATGGTGATGTTGTGCAGCTGTTGTGCTGAAGATGTTGCAATGTTGTGAAGGTCTTTAGAGCTTTGGAATCCCCACCCACCCCACACCGCCCGGCTACCTGCGCTGATTTCTTAAATGTAGGTAAGGTTTTTCTGTGTCTACAAAAGTGGCCACATACACTGGCCTAAGTTAGTTTGGAGTAACTTTCAGCTGGCCAAATTTGCTTCCATAGCCAAAACAGGCGCAAGTGGCTGGTCACGCCCCCTTTTGGAGAGAAAAAAACTAATTGAATTACACTGGAACAAGTTAAATGCGGAAATTTGCAATTTTTAAGTTATTCCAAAAAAAGCTACTCACTCCAAAAAGAAAAAGGGCAACTCTTGGGGAAATTTGGGCCCGAGGAGAGCAGTCAAGAGTCAACCACGATAGTGTGGGACTGGAGTCACATACAGGCCCAGACCAAGGTAAAGGACGTTAGGCTTCCTTCCCTAAAGGGACATCAGTGAACCAGTTGGGTTTTTAACGACAATCCGACAGTTTCATGGTCACTTTTACTGATACCGGCTTTTTATTTCCAGATTATTATTTTTTTTTAATAAAGTGATTTCCAGTTCTCCAACTGCTAGGGTGGGATTTGAACTCTTGATTATTGGTCCAGGCCCTGTGTGTTACACAAGCCTGAAAGTAAATTCAAATATATCCGATAATCAAAAGGACACAGCAACTGATCATTCACTGAACAAAAATCACAATTTTCAACCCACTTTTCCCCCAAATTGTAATAAAGTCCAGTGCTTGTTACTTACACCTCTATAAATCTACAACAGAATGGAGAGCCTCAATTACTATCCAATCCCCCCGTCCCCCTCGATCAACAGATTTAATTCTCACCATCTTGCCATGTCAGAGGTTAAGAAGCAAATCTGTTTACTGCGGTAATGGATGATGAAGCAGTCCGGGGTGGGGGGGGGAAAAGAGACGTTAAATACCACATTAAATGGGCTGCTAGAAATCCAGCCAAACAAAAGGGAGATAGTTTTCAATTAGCCAAAAACGTTGCAAAATCCAGATCAAACAGACTACACAACGTGATATTAAAAAGGGAACGTGTCCTTAAAAAAAAAGGAGAAAAGTCTGCTGTGATTTTTTTTTTTTTTAAACAGTTTACAATCTCTTCACTCTGGTCTTAAACCACTTTGCTGCTGCTGTGTTGACAGGTATACAATATCGTTTAGGTACAAATCTTTTAAAGACATTGCATTTTAATCAAACTTTGTTTCGATGCTCTCTACGGCAGGACGTTGTATATGTCAAATCTTTTTCTGCTAAGTTGCTCCAGGCTTTAATAAATCAAGGCATTATGGGCAATAAACAGCTGGCAACACAGCTCCCAGTCACAGAACAAACACACGACGCGGTTTATAAGGCAGCAAGTTGTCAATATGAAACTCGATACGGTGCAGATTGAATTTTGGATACTCTAATTACAACCCAGTTTGTCAAAAAAATGTTGTCGTTTTTTTCAAACTCCCCCCCTCAACTCAGCTCGCGCTACCTTGGAACAGTTCAATACACGACAGGGAAGTTTCAGTGGTATATACGAGTTGTGAATTTATGAATTTAAGTTACGGTGCATCTTTTACAACCCGTTCTACCTACTGTTTTGGTGGTGGTGGGGGGGGGGGGAAATCAAACTGGAATGCAACGGGGCTTGAAATGAGTCAAACGTTGACAGAGGCGCTGGTCCGCAGCAAGAAACAGTGGCCCAGTGTTATAGAGTCATCCTTCACACATATTAAAAGCCAGCTTGCAAAGAAAAAGCCAACACCAGACACTTCATGCATGCGTGAGCACAAAAGCGGCGAGCACAGATTGCTGTCGAGATGAATTCATTGGTCCATCGGGTCACTCAATGGCCCCCACTGCTCGATTCACTGAGCTCAGTCCAACATTTATCAACTTCCCCCCCACCCCCCGCCCCCCAGCTCCCAGCTCACGTAGACAAGGATCCTCTGACATGAGTGAAATCCTCTGGAATGTACTGCCTGAAAGGGTGGTGGAAGAAGATTCAACAGTAACTTTCAGAAAAAGGGAAACTGGACAAATACTTGAAAAGGAAAAAAATGTGCAGGGCTGTGGGGAAAGAGCAGGGGGAGTGGGACTAATTAGATCGCTCTTTCACAGAGCCGGCACAGGCTCAATGGGCCGAATGGCCTCCTTCTGTACTGCAGCATTCTCATCATCATAGGCAGTCCCTTGGAATCGAGGAAGACTTGCTTCCAGTCCCAAAGTAAGTTCTTTGATGGCTGAACAGTCCAATACGAGAGCCGCAGACCCTGTTACAGGTGGGACAGACATTTGTCGAGGGAAGGGGTCGGTGGGGCTGGTTTGCCGCGCGCTCCTTCCGCTGTCTGCGCTTGACCTCTTCACGCTCTTTGCATTGAGACTCGCAGCATTCTATGATGATACTGAGCACTACCCAAACAGACACCCGGCTAAAAGAGGTATGCCTTGATAACACAAATCTTCACATGAAATTAAAAAGATAATACGGTCCAGAGACAAATAAAGCTTAAATCTGACCATGTGTGGATTCACTTACTATTTCTCTTTATATTTGTTTATAAAACAGTTTTTTTGGTAGCATTGATGCTATCTGAAATTGCTCATGCCACATTTCCCATTTCCTCTGGTGGGGAGGGGGGGGGGGGGGGGAAGGAGTCCAGAACAAGGTGACATAGCCTTAAAATTAGAGCCAGGGCATTCAAAAAAAACCGAACAAGTCAAATAGAATGTTGGCCTTTATCACAAGGGTGCTAGTTCACCAGAATGATACCGGGGCTAAAAGGGTTCAATTATGAGGACAGATTTCATAGACTAGGCTTGATTATAGAAGATTATGCAGTGCTCTAACTGAGGTGTTTAAGATGATTTAAAGATTCAACAGGGTAGATAGAGAGAGAAAAACTGGTGGTGGTTGGGGGAGGGGGGAGGGGACGATTCCTGATCATTTCAAAACTGAGATTGGTAGATTTTTGTTAGGCAAGGGTATTAAGGGTTACGGAACCAAGGCGGACAAATGGAGTTAAGATACAGATCAGCTGTGATCTAACTGAATGGTGGAAGAGGCTCGAGGGGCTGAGTGGCCTCCTCCTGTGGTGCGATCAAATGCAGCAATGCAACCAGTGTCCATTTTGAAAGCGAGAGAGATTACGTCCATTTATTGCGAATAATCTCCGTTATAATTACGCACGGGTGTAGGTACGGTAACATTCAATAGACATGAAAAAACAGCGCTTCACTGGAGTGAGTGAACAGTGGGGGTAGGGATTGAGAATGCGACATGTTTAGAAACCAGGCCTTGCAACAGTTAGCAGCTGTACTTCACAATGAAGAAACTAATTCACAGTCAAGATGCAAAAACATTATGCAGAGAATCCAATAAAATTACCATTAAAAAAAAAATAAACTGCAAGTTTAAGTATGACAGATTTAAAAAAAAACACAAAGTTGCAACTACTTAAAATGGTAATGAAAATGATTTAGCATTTGCAACCTTATAAAGCTTCAGACTGAATGCTCGCACAATCAGTATAATCAAACATGTGAAAATAAACTTTCTGAACTCGGGATGAAGGTATTTCACACTGTTTTTCAACTCCTCCAGTACATTAGGAGACCTAGCACACAGCCCAATATACTGAAATACTTCAATTTACAAGTAGTGCGTTTATAAAATCTGATTTTTTTTTCTGATAAGAAATCTACCGCTTCAATGTATTTTTGGGGGGCTGGAATCGCATCCAACCTACTTCGCAAGATACATTTCCTTCAACCTTTATTGTACTCCACCATACTGTCTGTATGAAGTTCAGTCATTTATATAAAACATCAAACTATCCCACAACCAATCATTCAAAGCCCAGTTACGGTAACTGGCACTGACCAATGTCTGGGCTCCATTTTAAAGTTCATTAATTCTGGACTCCTTGCTCTCAAGGCGAGGGGAAATCAACTTAGAATTTGGAACTAAATATCTACCAAAATGAGAGAGAGAAAGCGCGAGAGACTAAAGGAAGATAGGAAAGAGACAAGAGGAAAAGGAGAGAAAGGGAGAAAGAGAGAAAAAAGGAGAGAAAAAGAAATAGAAAGATGAAAAAAAAGGGAAATAATGCAAGAAAAAGAAGGGGGGGGGGGAAATAAAGGATTGGCCTTATAAAGTTTTATGATAATATAGAACATCCTGTAAAATATTACAGAATTTTATCCTGGCAAATAACAGCTACAATGCATCACATTTTAGAAAATATTTTAAAAGATTTTATAATCCAGTAAATAACAGTTTCTCTTGCTGCCAAACTGCAGAAGAATTCAGCTTTACTCAGTGTCCAGGAATGAATTAAGACACAAAAATGCACGTGCACACTAGATTTTTTTTTGTTAAATTGCTTCATAATGCAACCAGACTTTCACACAGATCCTGAACACTAACTGAAGTGTGGAATTCAGCTCCCAGAGCCTGCATTCTAACCCAGTTAACAATTTTCTGAAAATGAGCTGGGTTTTGAGAAATGTGCTTCCACCAATTCCCCAGACAGAGCCCTAAACCATGCCTGGTACATTTATATCACGGCTGTGACTGCCTCCCCAACACTAACATAACCATAATCCAGAAATGCTGTTTCCAAAGCAATCAA
This sequence comes from Pristiophorus japonicus, assembly GCF_044704955.1. Lineage (NCBI taxonomy): Eukaryota > Metazoa > Chordata > Chondrichthyes > Pristiophoridae > Pristiophorus > Pristiophorus japonicus. The sequence goes on along the minus strand of NC_091990.1, from coordinate 108,231,621 downwards.
TTTCAATTAAAAATAAACCTTACACAAGGTACCCCTACTACCAACCACCCTCATTCATCTGCAGCTCGTTTACTGGACTAAATTATTTAACAATTCTCCAGAGGGCAAAATGAACGATTACAAACCCATACATTTACAACACACGAGCTAAATCAGGCAGGCAATTCAACAAAAAACAAACCTATAAAAAAAAGTGTAAACAATTAAAAATAAACCTAAAAAAGTGTAAACTATCAAATACTTTGCATAGCTATAAATTCTATTTACATCTGCACAATCTGTCCCTCTCCACATGCCTCAATGACATTTGCAAACTAACTGAGCAGATTTTTTTTAAACAAATAAAAATATAGAAAAGTGCAGAGCTGAGGTTTTGAAATGTGTGTGTGTGTGTGTGTGTGTGTGCACTTTGTGGAAATCACTGCACCCTTACGTCAGAATCTAAGCAAATATTTACTGTGTGTGTATTAAAAAAAAAGAGAGAAACGGGTAGATGAATTGAAGTACTCACTCAGAGAGGGGGGAAAAGCAGTCGGATTTGCAACAAGTTCTCGGTGTGGCAGGCAGGCAGGACTCTGGTCTTCCCCCAGCCCCAAAACACAGCCAGCAATCTCCTCCAGCAGCTCCTTCCCCCTGCAAACCAGCAATAGGGAGAGAGAAAAAAAGACAAAAAAAATTCCGCCTTTCATTATCGGTTTGCAAACAACAAAACAAGAGGGAGAGAGAAAAAAATACACACACACATAACCTAAACACACATTTAAAATAAAAAAACACACACACAAAAGCAAATCACTACATTCCTGGCTGATTTATTTCTAGATGTTATTTTTTTTGTGGGGGGGGGGGGGGTGGAAGAAAGAATTCTGTGGCTCTGAAGACTCGCGGAAGTTCTGCTTTGGAGAGGGAGAGAGAGAGAGAGAGGGAAAAATGTGAAAAATGTGGGAGATTTGCTGGGCGCGGGCTGGAGCTGAGCAAAGCCTCAGCAAACACCAAACACTGCCTCACTGCTCCTGATTTTACACAAATAAAGACATTGCGAGAGATTTGGTTCCCACACACCCACAAGTATCCATTCCATGTCATCTTGTTGCAAAAAACAATTGGCTACATTGACACACAGAGACATTGTTTCAAACAAAAGATACAAACTCACCTCGGGATTTGTTTCAAAACTCTGACAAATACATCAATTATTTTAAGAAAATTTTTTTTCAGTTTTTTTTTTACACACACTTTGAGCAGACGGGAGCCGGGGTGGATATTATGGGCTGTTTGCCGGGGGGCTGAGCTTTAGCCGAGCCGGGAATCGCGGCGCTCGCAGGAATTCCAGGAATGACAAACTGGAATGAAGCGAAGTGCCGGCTCCTCCGCGTCTGCGCACTGGGCGCAAGCCGGCACCGCGAATCTGCGCACTGGGCCGCGTCCGGCACCGCCGGTTTTCGGTCTGCGCACTGGGCAGCTCCCGGCACAGCCGGCTCGCGAGTCTGCGCACTAGGCACCACTTGGCACCGCCGGCTCGCGAGTCTGCGCACTGGGCACCACCTGGCACCGCCGGCTCACGAGTCAACGCATTGGGCACCGCCGGTCCCCGAGTCTGCGCACTAGGCACCGCCGGCCGGGGAGGGGACGGGCTTCGGCTACACGGCCGAAGAGGCCAGCGCGCATGTGCAGAGCCTGCCGGGATTTGTAGTCCCGAGCCGCGCGGGAACTTCAGGGGCAGAGAGAGAGAGAAGAGGAGAGGGAAAGGGAGGGAAGAGGAACGAAATGGAAGGAAGGAAGGAAGGAAGAATGCAGTAGGTAAGGAGGGAAAGAAAACAAGAAGGAAGGGGAAATGAAGTGGAAAGGAGAGAAGGAAGAGTGAAGTAGAAAGAAAGGATGGAAGGAAGAGAAAAGAAAAAAAAGGAAGGGGGCAGGATGAGGACAGGAAGGGAAAGAAGGAAAAAATGAAGGAAAGATGCAGTAGGAAAGGAAGAGGGAAGGAACATAAGAAATAGGAGCAGGAGTCGGCCATTTGGCCCCTCGAGCCTGCTCCGCCATTTAATAAGATCATGGCTGATCTGATCCTGGCCTCCACTCCCTGCCCGATCCCCATAACCCTTGACTCCCCTATCATTCAAAAATCTGTCTATCTCCACCTTAAATATATTCAATGACCCAGCCTCCACAGCTCTCTGGGGTAGAGAATTCCAAAGATTCACGACCCTCTGAGATAAGAAATTGCTCCTCATCTCTGTTTTAAATGGGCGACCCCTTATTCTGAGACGATGCCCCCATAAGTGGAAACATCCTCTCTGCATCTACCATGTCGAGCTCCCTCAGAATCTTATACATTTCAATAAGATCACCTCTCATTCTTCTAAACTCCAATGTGTATAGGCCCAACCTGCTCAACCTTTCGTCATAAGACAACCCCTTCATCTCAGGAATCAACTTCGTGAACTTTCTCTAAACTGCCTCCAAAGCAAGTATATCCCTCCTTAAGGAGACCAAAACTGTACGCAATACTCCGTTTGGCCTCACTAATATCCTGTACAGTTGTAGCAGGTCTTCTCTGCTTTTATACTCTATCCCCCTTGCAATAAAGGCTTGCTGAGCCCCAGATCAGCCATGATCGTATTAAATGGTGGAGCAGGCTCAAGGGGCCGAATGACCGACTCCGAATCCTATTTCTTATGTTTCTATGTAACATTCCATTTGGAGGGAAGGAAGGAATAGGGAAGGAAGGAAGCATGCTGGAGGGAAGGAGGGAGGAAAGGAAGGAAGAGGGATGGAGCAAAGGAAGAGGGATGGAGGGAAGGAAGTGTGCAGGAGGAAAGGGAGAGAGAAGGAAAGAAGAGGGATGGAGCGAAGGAAGAGGGATGGAGGGAAGGAAGTGTGCAGGAGGAAAGGGAGAGAGAAGGAAGGAAGAGGGATGAAATGTATGTTTGTTGTAAATTATGTATTCATTCTTTAAATTCTAGCCATTGCTTGTCTATCATCATACCTTTTACTGTAGCTTCCCAATCTACCTTGGCCAATTCGCCCTTTAAGGCACAAAAACCCCGCAAGAAAAGTGGTCCAACCATGGCTAAAGAGAAGTTAAAGATAGTATTAGATCAAAGCAAAAAGCTTATAATGTTGCCAAAAAGAGCAGTAAGCCTGAGGATTGGGAGGATTTTAGAATTCAGCAAAGGAGGACCCAGGTATTGATAAAGAAAAGGAAAATAGAATATGCGAGTAAACTAGTGAGAGATGTAAAAACAGACTGTAAAAGCTTCTATAGGTATATAAATTTGAAAAGATTGGCAAAAGTAAATGTGGGCCCCTTACAGGCTGAGACAGGAGAAATTATAATGGGGAATAAGGAAATGGCAGAGAAATTAAACAAATACGTTGTGTCAGTCTTCACGGAAGAAGACACGAAAAACCTTGCGGAAATATCAGGGGTCTAGTGAGAATGAGAAACTGAAAGAAATTAATATTAGTTAAAAAATAGTACAGGTGCAGTGCCTAAAATCCGGAACCCTCAGGACTGAAGCCGTTCCGTATTCCGGGCTTTTCCGGATTTTTGATTTGTTTTCTGACGTTACGAATCCGGAAACACCTGAGCCCAGGACCGTCAGAAAGACGGGGGGTTCCCGCCGAAGAGCTGTTCGGGCCGTCCAGCCACGCCGAGGAAGATGTCGTCGGTCTGGCCCCGCCAAGCAGGTTGTCGGGCGGGCCCCGCCAAGGATGTTGGCAGGCGGGGCCCCATCGAGGAGATTGTCGGGCGGGCCGGTGAGGAGGCCCCGAGGTAAGGGCGGCGATGGTAGGGCGAGGTGGGCAGCAATGGTGGGGCGAGGCGAGCAGCAACGAGTGGCAGCGAGACGAGGCCGAGGTCAGGCAGGGTCGGCAGGTCCGGATTTGGGAATATTTTACAGATTCTGGACGACCCGGCCACCGGTCGGTCCGGAGTCTGGATTCTGGAACATTCCGATTCTGGAACTCTGGATTCTCGATGCTGCACCTGTACTAGAGAAATTAATGCCGATAAATCTCCAGGACCTGATGACCTACATCATAGGGTTTTGAAAGAGGTGACTATAGAGATAATGGATACATTGACTGTCATCTTCCAAAATTCCATAGATTCTAGAACGGTTGCCACAGATTGGAAGGTAGCAAACGTAACCACGCTATTCAAGAAATGAGGAAGAGAGAAAACGGGGAACTACAGACCAGTTAGCCTGACATCAGTAGTAGGGAAAATGCTAGAATCCAATGGCCCTGAAATTTCAGCCTCCCCGGGTCCATACAGAGTTCCTACGGAGCCGGGAAGGCATCGGAGATGCCGGTTTCCAGCGCACAATGCGCATACGCTGGGAACCGACATTTTCGATCTGTCAAGTTTCTGGCTTGACAGATGGCCGCATCTTGGAAGCGAGGACATTAGTAAGTGAAAATTTCCCATATTTATGCTACAAATGTCCTCAAAAATCTTGCTCCTAATAAAGCAGGCGCATAGCCTACTTTTACAGGCGCAAGTGTTTTATAAAAAAAAACAAAAGCATATAAAAATAAAGTTATTAAAACATATTTTATCATTAAAAACCCTCCCCACAATGGTAAGTTTATTTTAAAAAACATTTTTAAAAAATCAGAAAGTTATTTTTTTAAGACATTAATAACTTTAATTTAAATGAATGTAGTGTAATTATTTTCTATTTTTTATTAGTGTTTTGGGTGTTTGGGACTGTGTTTTGGGTGTTTCGGGCTCTATCACAATCATAGTAATTGGAGTTTAGGACCCTGTGGAACTCCTGTTACTATGATACTTTACCTGATTCGCTGCCCAGAGCCATGTGACTCCAGCTCGAGGCCTGCGCACGCGTCGACGTGCACGCGCTGCGAATCGCAGTCGAAGGAGGCCTCAGCATTGGAAACATTAGAACGTGGCCAGCAGCTTAAGGAAGATGCGTATTTTTTTTCTCTAAAATGCCCGCGGGAAGGCCAAAACAGAATTTCAGGGCCATTATTAAGGATGTGGTAACTGGACACTTAGAAAATAATAATAGGATTGGGCAGAGTCAACATGGATTTATGAAAGAGAAATTATGTTTGACAAATCGGTTAGAGTTTTTTGAGGTTGTAACTAATAGACTAGATAAGGTGGGAACCAGTGGATGTGGTGTATTTGGATTTTCAGATAGCATTCGATAAGTTGTCACACAAGAGGTTATGGAACAAAATTAGGGCTCATGGGATTGGGTATTATATATTAGCATGGATTGTGGATTTGTTAACGGACAGAAAACGGAGAGTAGGAATAAACGGGTCATTTTCGGGTTGGCAGGCTGTAACTAGTGGATCAGTGCTTGGGCCCCAGCTATTCATAATCTATATCAATGACTTGGACGAAAGGACCAAATAATGGGCTCAAAATTGGCCCATCTGTTTTTTCGGCGCACTCACCAGAAATGCGCCAACTTTGTGGGCTGAAAGCGGCGCCGAAAAGATGCCTCCGGATTCTGACCACTCTGTGGCCTCTCCCATGGCTTGGCTTGGCGTGGCGTGGTCTGTCGATTAGGGGGCAGAGCTAGGGCTTTGCGCGAAAAACAGTGCCAGCAGCTCTCCGCATGTGCACTGGCGATTTCGCGCATGCGCAGTAGCTCCTGCCCACAGCCTCTGTGTGCGTGCCGCTGCCTCTATCCCAGACTGAGTGGCCTCACGACACACGCCAGGTTAGAACTACGTTCGCTGGAATAGTCAGAGAGAGTCAGTCAGTCAGAGAGAGAGTTAGAGAGAGAGTCAGTCAGAGAGTCAGTATGAGAGAGAGTCAGAGAAAGAGAGAGAGAGAGTCAGTCATAGAGTCTGAGAGACAGAGTCAGTGAAATACCCAGTGGAAGTAGAGGTTCCATGTCTCCTTTGGCAGGTTGGCAGTTTATCTTAGAAGTTATTTTCTGCTTGGATGTCGGCGGCCTGTGCTCTCCCCGTCGTCCCCCACCTATCCCCGGCCGAGTGGCCTCCTGCACCATCCGGCCCGCTGACTTCCAGGGCCTAGTTTTGATAGGAAGGTAGGACTTAGTTTTATTTTTTATTTCTTCTTGAATGTTTTTATGCTTCTTGAATGTTGTTGTGCTTTGTTTAGTGCTTTGCAAGGTCCTCTCCGCTTCCTTTCTTGCCCCTATCTTTGGCCAAATGGTCTCAGATGTATCGACCTGCGCTGATTTCTTAACTCTCTGCAAGGGTTTTCCGTGCAGCCACAAGTGGCCACATACGCTGGCCAAAGTTAGTTTGGCGCAACTATTAGCTGTCCAAAGTGGCCTAAATGGCCAAAACAGGCACAGGTGGCTGGTAACGCCTCTTTTTGAAAACAAATTCGTAACTAACTCACCTACTCTGGCACAAATTGAATGTGCAGAATGGGGATCTTTAAGATACTCCAGAAAAATCAAGTTGCTCCAAAAAAAACAGAGCAACTCCTGGCCAATTTTGAGCCCAATATATCTAAGTTTGCTGATGATACATAGCTTGGTGGGAATGTAAGTTGTGAGGAGGATGCAGAGAGGCTTCAAGTGGATACAGACAGGCTAAATGAGTGGGTAAGAACATGGCAAATGGAATATAATGTGGGGAAATGTGAAGTTATCCACTTTGGTAGGAAAATAGAAAAGCAGAGTATTTTTTAAATGGTGAGAAATTGGGAAATGTTGGTGTTCAGAGGGACCTGGGTGTCTTTGTACACAGATCACTGGAAGTTAACATGCAGGTACAGCAAGCAATTAAGAAAGCAAATGGTATGTTGGCCTTTATTACAAGAGGGTTTGAGTATAAGAGTAAAGACGTCTTACTGCAATTATATAGGGCCCTGGTGAGACTGCACCTGGAGTAGTGTGTAAATTTTGGGGGTCAATTTTCCACATTGCCGACTTTTACCGCATTGTAGAGGTACGCCCGATTTTTTAGTGGCCGACTGTGGCAAAAAAAAAGTCGCATTTTCGCCAGAATAAACTTTCATTTTGGAGCGGCGCAGATTGTCCTTCAGCTTTGTGGATGGAGCTTAAGATCCGCGCCGAAAAACTGAGGTTGGCAGGGTAACGAGGGACACAAAGAAGGGCTGAAGCTGAAAAGTGAAATATACAAGATGCAGCAAGACATGAGCAATTGTAGACCCCCCCCACCGTGCCACTGCTATCCCGGGCTGAATGGCCCCCTGCCGCTCCTATCCCGGGCCGAATGGCCCCCCCCCTCGCTGCTCCTATCCCAGGCCGAATGGACCCCCCTCGCTGCTCCTATCCCGGGTTGAATGGCTCTCCGCCCCCTGCTGGTGCCGCTCCTATCCCGGGCCAAATGGCCCCCTGGTGCTGGTGCCGCTCCTATCCCGGGCCGAAAGGCCCCCCCTCACCGCTCCTATCCCGGGCCGTGGAAATCGAACTTCTGTGCTGATTTTCTTAAGTTTCCGTAACGTTTTTCAGAACAGTGCGCTTGGCCGTATTTGAAAAAATCCCAGTTGTCCAAACTCGCTTAAATGACCAGAAATGGCACAGCCAGCAGCCAACACCCCCAGTGACGTCAAAAAAATCAGGAACTAAAAGAATCGTCCGTCAGTAGTTTACGGTGGCGCAGAAACTTTGGCGAAACTTGCAGATTTTAGTAGCTCCAAAAAAACAGCGGACGCCAAAGAAACAGCGCAGAATGGTGGCGAAAATTGAGCCATTGGTCTCCTTCCCTAAGGAAGGATATACTTGCCATAGAGGGAGTGCAACAAAGGTTCACCAAACTGATTCCTGGGATGGGGGGATTGTCCTATGAGGAGAGATTGAGTAGACTAGGCCTATATTCTCTAGAGTTTAGAAGAATGAGAGGTGATCTCATTGAAACATACAAAATTCTTACAGGATAGATGTAGGGAGGATGTTTCCCCTGGCTGGGGAGTCTAGAACCAGGGGTCACAGTCTCAGAATAAGGGGTCGGCCATTTAGGACTGAGATGAGCAGAAACATCTTCACTCAGAGGGTGGTGAATCTTTGGAATTCTCTACCCCAGAGAGCTGTGGAGGCTCAGTCTTTGAGTATATCCAAGGCAGAGATTGATATATTTCTGGATATTAAGGGAATCAAGGGATATGGGAATAGTGCAGGAAAGTAGAGTTGAGGTAGAAGATCAGCCATGATCTCATTGAATGGCTGAGCAGGCTCGAGGGGCTGAATGGCCGACTCCTGCTCCTAATTCTTCTGTTCTTATATTCTTCCAGGGTTTTCCTTTGCACAAATTGGCTGCTGCATTTCCTACATTACATCAGTTACTACACTTCAGAAAGTACTTCATTGGCTGTGAAGCGCTTTGGGTCGTCTTGAGGTCATTAAAGGCGCTATAGAAATTAAAATCTTTACTACTTTGTGGTTAAATGCAACAGTCAACTTGAACACAACAAGCTCTCCATATTTGGCGGTGTGTTTTGAGGGAGGAATGTTGGCCACTATACCAGGAGAACTCCCTGATTTCCTTCGAATAGTGTCACAGGATATATTACATCCACCTAAAAGGGAAAAGCAGAAGCCCAGTCTGAGGCTCCTGAGGATGTGGTGAGGCGAGACGGCACCACTGGCAGTGCAGCACTCGGTCAGAAGAATGAAAGATTAGCATTTCTATAGCGCCTTTCACTACCTCAGGACATACCAAAGTGCTTTACAGCCAATGAAGTACTTTTGAAGTGTAGTCACTGTTGCATCATCATCATCATAGGCAGTCCCTTGAAATCGAGGAAAACTTGCTTCCACTCTAAAAGTGAGTTCTCAGGTGACTTTACAGTCCAATACGGGAATTACAGTCTCTGTCACAGGTGGGGCAGTCATTGGAGGAAAGGGTGGGTGGGGAGTCTAGTTTGCCGCTCCTTCCGCTGCCTGCGCTTGATTTCTGCACGCTCTCGGCGATGAGACTCAAGGTGCTCAGCGCCCTCCTGGAAGCTCTTCATCCACCCAGGGCGGTCTTTGTCCAGGGACTCCCAGATGTCGGTGGGGATGTTGCATTTTATCAAGGAGGCTTTGAGGGTGTCCTTGAAACGTTTCCTCTGCCCACTTGGGCCTCGCTTGCCGTGTCGGAGTTCCGAGTAGAGTGCTTGCTTTGGGAGTCTTGTGTCAGGCATGCGAACAATGTGGCCTGCCCAATGGAGCTGGTCGAGTGTGTTCAGTGCTTCAATGCTGGGGATGTTGGCCTGGTCGAGGACACTAACATTGGTGCGACTGTCCTCCCAGGGGATTTGCAGGATCTTGCGGAGACATCGTTGATAGTATTTCTCCAGTGATTTGAGGTGTCTACTGTATATGGTCCACATCTCTGAGCCATACAGGAGGGCAGGTATCACTACAGCCCTGTAGACCATGAGCTTGGTGACAGATTTGAGGGCCTGATCTTCGAAAACATTCTTCCTCAGGCGGCCGAAGGCTGTGCTGGCGCACTGGAGACGGTGTTGAACCTCGTTGTCGATGTCTGCCCTTGCTAATAATAGGCTCCCAAGGTATGGAAAGTGGTCCACGTTTTCTTGACGCCGTGGGTCTTGATGACTGGTCACTGTTGCATTGTGAGAAAGGCAGCCAATTTGTACACAGCAAGCAATGTGATAATGACCAGATAATCTGCGTTAGTGATACTGATTGAGGGATAAATATTGGCCAGGTCACCGGGGATAACTCCCCTGCTCTTCTTCCAATAGTGCCATGGGATCTTTAAAGTCCACCTAAGAGGTCAGACGGGGCCTCGGTTTAACGTCTCATCTGAAAGGCCCCTCCGACAGTGCAGCGCTCCCTCAGCACTGCGCTGGGTGTGTCAGCCTAGATTTTATGGTCAAATCCCTGGAGTGGGACTTGAACCCACAGACCTTCTGCCTAGTAGGTTCGAGTGCTGCCTACTGAGCCACAGTACAACCTTACAAGGCAAGAGCGCGAGCAACTGAGCCCGGCTGACAATACAATGTAGCACTAATTAATCTGCTCAGCCAGGGTCCAGGACGAAGAAATCTTTCCTGGTACTTCTGAAGGAACGTACATGTCATTAAAGCCTAGGTACAAGTGGTAACAAATATTCAGAGCTTCATAGTAATACTCAAAGAGAACAAAGAATCTCGAAACCCAATGTCACGCCAGTACACCACTATTCCCAATGTCACTCCGCTATTCAAGAAGCGTAATAGAGATAAACTTTGAAATTATAGGCCCATTAGACTAACGTCTGCTGTGGGGAAGTTACTAGAATCTGTTATTAGGGACACAGCGACTTGAGCATTTAGGCATGATGAGCTGATCAGAGACAGCCGGCATGGCTTTGCAAAAGGTAAATCAATGGCTAACGCACCAAGTTGAATTTTTTTGAGGAGGTCAGTAATGTGATAGATAAAGGAGTGTCTATAGATGTTATTTATATGGAATTCCAGAAGGCATTCGACAAGGTTCCACTCAAGAGACTGTTAACAAAAATGAGAACGCATGGATTTGGAGGCAACTTGTTGACATGAGTAGGGAATTGGTTTGGAGGTGGGAGACAGAGATAATGGGCATGTACTCCAATTGAGAGGATGTGCAGAGTGGTGTCTCCCAGGGATCTGTACTTGGGCCTCAGCTTTTCACTAGATTTATAAATGACTTGGATGAAGGAATAAAAGGGGGAGAAAATCACTCTCATCCCATTTGGGGCACTAATTTTCAAAAGTTCGAAAAGTTAGCTCCAGGCGCTCACGATTTCAAACTTTTGAAAAATTTGCCGTTTGCGCTGCAAGAAGGAATCAGGCGCTGCACGTCATTCCTGGAGCGCTAACGGCAGCAGACGGGACGGAGACCTCAGCAGTGATGCTCACTGGGCCGTGCAGCACTGCCGCATTCAAAGGCTCCTTTCCTCCCTTAAAGGGAAGGGCCATCACTGCAGGCTCTGCGATATGAAGGGTGTTGTGTTCCTAACACAGATGAGACTGCACACAGGGAGGTTAAAGTAACAGTAACCTCAGTCTTTATTAAGACACTCCAGAGTGAGGAACAGGCTTCAGGGGCCGGCTTATATACAGTGCTCCCAAGGGATGCTGGGATCCCTTGGGACTTCAGGGGATGCGCTCCCTGGTGGCGGAACATGGGAGTGCATGCTTTACACATACACAACAAAGGGGACCTATCCGGACCACCCAGGGAGCGGTGATCCCACGCGATCAGCCCGGCACTCGAGCAGAGTGATGGGTTGAACGATCGCAGGCAGCAATCCACGGAAAAAAGCAACAAGAACATAAGAAATAGGAGCAGGAGTAGGTTATTTTGCCCCTTGAGCCTGCTCTGCCATTTAATAAGATCATGGCTGATCTGATCATGGACTCAGCTCCACTTCCCTGCCCGCTCCCCATAACTCTTCACTCCCTTATCGCTCAAAAATCTGTCTATCTCCACCTTAAAAGATTAATGACCCAGCCTCCACATCTCTCTGGGGCAGAGAATTCCACAGATTTACAACCCTCTGAGAGAAGAAATTTCTCCTCATCTCAGTTTTAAATGGGAGGCCCCTTCTTCTGAGACTATGTCCCCTAGTTTTAGTTTCCCTATGAGTAGAAATATCCTCTCTGCATCCACCTTGTCGAGCCCCTCATTATCTTATATATTTCAATAAGATCACCTCTCATTTTTCTGAACTCCAATGTGTATAGGCCCAACCTACGCAACCTATCCTCATAAGTCAACCCCCTCATCTCCAGAATCAACCTAATGAACCCTTTCTGAACAGCCTGCAATGCAAGTATATCCTTCCTTAAATATGACCAAAACTGTACGCAGTACTCCAGGTGTGGCCTCACCAATACCCTGTACAGTTGTAGCAGGACTTCTCTGGTTTTATACTCTATCCCCCTTACATTCCATTTGCCTTCCTGATTACTTGCTGGACCTACATACTAGTTTTTCATGTTTCATGTACAAGGACCCCCAGGTCCCTCTGTACCGCAGCATTTTGCAATTTTTGTCCATTTAAATTATAATTTGCTTTTCTATTATTTCTGCCAAAGTGGATAACCTCACATTTTCCCACATTATACTCCATCTGCATACTCCAAGAAGAAAGATAAGTTTTTTGTTTTTATTTACGTCGGCCACCTCGCCTTTAATCATCGCATCCGTACCTTCCGGCTGCCGGATCCACGCCTCCTGCAGCTGTCGGTTCCTTCGCCCGGTGATGCTACATGGGTTGCAAGTGAATTTTGGGTCCGGGGAGCTACCAGGACGATGTGCACGGTGTGTCATGGACTCTGGGCGCAGGAGGTCGGGAGTAAGGCCGTAGCGCCGCCGCAAAACTCCCGCCTAATATGGTGGGAGTCGATGTCAGTGCCGCAAAGGAGTCGCTAACGGGAGGTGCAAATGCACCCAATTCCTCCCCCGCAGAACCTTCTAAGTAAGTATATTGACATCACCAAGTTAGGTGGCCCAGTAAATAGTGTAAATGGGAGCAGAAAGTTGCAACGGGGACACTGATAGATTATGTGAGTGGGCAAAGCTGGAGCAGATGCAGTTCAATGGAGAAAGTGCGAGGTCATCCACTTTGGATCCAAGAAGGAATGATCAGAGAATTTTCTAAATGGTGAGTAGCTAGAAACTGTGAGGGAGCGGAGATCGTTCGTGATCCAAGAACAGAAATCAAGAAAAACTAGTGGACAGGTGCAAAAAAAAAATTAAAAAGCTGATGGCATGTTGGCCTTTATTTGAGACGGCTGGAATACAAAGGGGTGTTGTAATGTATTTGCTTCATTGCTTTGCTTAAGAATTCATAGCAACACGTTGCTATTAAGAACTAGTCGGTTTTATTACCAAAGGTTTAACAATCACACTACACATTACCAGTTCCTCCACCAGGCTCACAACCACCTGCCTCATTGTGGAACCCCCGAACCCAACAGGCTGGGGTTTTATTGAGTCTTGTGAACATCACGTGACTGGCTAAGCCGCTCACAACTCAACAGCTCGACAAACCTTTGATCATACAGGTGCATACATTACAGTGGCCTTCATGAACCGCTGCAGTACGTGTGGTGAAGGTGCTCCCACAGTGCTGTTAGGGAGTGAGTTCCAGGATTGTGACCCAGCAACGATGAAGGAACGGCGATAAATTTCCAAGTCTAGGATGGTGTGTGACTTGGAGGGGAATGTGGAGGTGGTGGCGTTCCCATGTGCACTGACATTTTCTGGATTATTAGTTCAGTATCATAACCACTACACTACCCATTGAATCTCTAATTGAGATAGAAATATTTCCCCTCTCTAAAATGACTGGTGGGATAGCTAAGGGATCAAGTGTGAAAATATATCAAAGTTGCATCTGAATCACAGGCAAAGATTAAAAGCTTAGCTTTATTCCCAGCGGCTAATCCCAAATACAAATCAGGTGAAATTGCTGGAAATGTTAACTGTTCAAAAAAACTTAGGGCTAGATTTTAGGCTTTTCTGTTTTCGGGGCAAAAACAGAGGCGGGGCGGAAAAGTTACCGGGTGGGAATAGTCTGCGTTTGGTAAGGAAGTTTGGGCGTCAGGGGGCCCTACGTCAGGGGGCCGTGCGTCAGGGGGCATTGTACAACTTTTCTTGGCGCTAGGATGGGAAACTCCTGTTCTAAAGAGCCGGGCTGGGAGCACTCCGAGAGAGGCCTGGGAGGGGGGAGGGAGGGGAAACCTAAAAAAACCCACAGAATCATTCTCAAAACATCGCCCACGCCACCACAACACAAATCGCAAAAAAAATGTAAAGAACAAATACTGGCACTTACCTTCAGAGTACTTTACCTCCTCCACCGCCGCCGGCTATGCTGCATCGCTCTGATTTCCCAGGTGGTCATTGCGGGCGGACGTGTCAGGCAAAAGGCCAAACCTCTGCTGGTGTCAGAACCAGAGGCGCTGGCACACCTGGCGCAGCTCTTCCCGGCGGTGCTGCTCCGCGCTGCCGCAAAACCCGACTGGAGGATCGCGGCGGGGCGCCGGAGACCTCACCGCTGCCTTTCATGCCGCTCCGGAGCGAAACCCCAAGCGCAAAGGATCGGAAAATACAGCCCATAAGCTTTAGACATTTACTTTTAATCAGGGCAATTCATAAATGTATAGTTCACTTGTTAAAAATGCGTTTGGACTATATATGGGCATTGGATTAATTCAGAGTCTCCACAGCAATAAAACCAATAAAACAGTGGGGTGAAGGGATACCTGTAGCAACTGAATTGTTTGAGCAAAACTCTTCTTTCTTAAAAAATCATTAGAACCTGTGAAATAGGCCCACAACAACTTGTATTTATGTAGCGCCTTTAATGTAGTAAAATGTCCCAAGGTGCTTCACGGGAGCGATTATCAAACAAAATCTGACACCGATATGCCTAAGGAGATATTAGGACAGGTGACCAAGGTCAAAGAGGGAGGTTTTAAGAGGAGGAGAGAGAGGTAGAGAGGGGGAGTGGTTTAGGGCGGGAATTCCAGAGCTTAGGTCCTAGGCAGCTGAAGGCACAGCCACCAATAAAGAAAGACTTGCATTTCTCTTGTGCCTTTCATGACCTCAGGGCATCCCAAAGCGCTTTACAGCCAATGAAGTACTTTTTGAAGTGTTCACTTTTTTAATGTCGGAAACACGGCAGCCAATTTGCGCACAGCAAGCTCCCACAAACAGCAATGTGATAATGACCAGATAATCTGTTTTTGGTTGAGGGATAAATATTGGCTCAGGACACAATAGTGGAGCAATGGAAATCGGGCGCAAGAGGCTTGAATTGGAGGAGCGCAGATATCTCGGAGCGATCGTGGGGCTGGAGGAGATTACAGAGATAGGGAGGGGGCAAGGCCATGGAGGGATTTAAACACGAGGATGAGAATTTTAAAATCGAAGCATTGCCTCTGTTAAATAGAATAGAATTTGCATACATATCAAAGCTCCAGAAAAAGCAAACAGAAAATAAATCTCTTTCTATGATTTAATAATAAAGTACAAATATAAAATGATCTTTAACACAAATTTGTTTATTGCCTTTTTAAAACACAAAATATATAAATCGCTGCTGGGAAAAAGGAAAGAAGATCTATTTAAGTAATTGGCTCTGTGCAACATGCCAGTAATTATTCAAATGCCTTTTTGGCACTCATACAATTACAGTGAGTACCATCAGGACTGATTTGATTAAATAACTGTTTCTAACACCCATCCCATTACAAGGGTTAAATAAATGAACAACACTCAGAAGACCGAGAATGACACAGGAATTATAGCCATGCTTATCCTGCGCAGAGTTTAGGTATGTCGGTCTTTGCAAAGGAGTTGACAAACACGCACGCAGAAATATGGCATTTAGAAAGAATTGCAGGCAATGCAGACCAGTTGAAGTTTGCAAATGTATCAAATGGCAAATGGATGACAATTGATCAACGCAATGTTTACTGCTCTTGGAACTCTGTCACTGACAATTGTTCTGAGGGTTCAAAATCAGAAATAAATTATTACAACAACAACTTGTATTTATATTGCGCCTTTAACATAGAGAAACATCCCAAGGTGCTTCACAGGAGTATTATGAGATTTTTAAAAATTGACACCGAACCACATAAGTAGAAATTAGCGCAGGTGACCAAAAGCTTGGTCAAAGAGGTAGGTTTTAAGGAGTGTCTTGAAAGAGGAGAAAAAGTTATTAGAGAGGTGGAGAGGTTTAGGCAGGGAGTTCCAGAGCTTGGGGCCCAGGCAGCAGAAGGCACAGCCACCAATGGTTGAGTGATTATAACCAGGGATGTTCAAGAGGGGAGAATTAGAGGAGTGCAGACATCTCGGGGGGGTTGTGGGGCTGGAGGAGATTACAGATATAGGGAGGGGCGAGGAGGGACTTGAAAACAAGGATGAGAATTTTGAAATTGAGGGGTTGCTTAACCGGGAGCCAATGTAAGTCAGCGAGCACAGGGGTGATGGGTGAGCGGGACCTGGTGCGAGTTAGGACACGGGCAGCCGAGTTTTGGATCACCTCTAGTTTACGTAGGGTAGAATGTGGGAGGCCAGCCAGGAGTGCGTTGGAGTAGTTAAGTCTCGCGGTAACAAGTAACAAAACTTCAATGTGACAGATTTGGCATCCACCGCGTCTCCACCACACTTCTGATGACGCACACCAGGCGTCACTCTGTTACAGATGAAAAATATTCTTAGCGATAGGAAAGGAGTCATTAAACTGGAGCTTGGAATTTACAATATAATGGCTAAATACTGCAGATGCTGGAATCGGAAATAAAAACAAAATGCTGGAAATCTCAGCGGGTCATGCAGCATCTGTGGAGAGAGAAATAGAGTTAATGTTTCAGATCGACGACCCTTCGTCAGAACTGGCAATAGTTTGAAATGTAACAGGTTCTTAAGGAAGTGCAGGGGCAGTGAAAGGGGGCGTGGAGGAAAGATCAAAAGGGAAGGTCTGTGATAGGGTGGAAGGTAGGAGAGATTTGAGAGACAAAAGGGATGATGGGCCAAATTGAGATGGCAATGGCACAAGTTAGGAAACAAAAGATGAGTCTAGATGGGGTGTGAATGGCAGAATCATCACAAAAAGCGAGAATTTACAATCAGTTATGATCGCCCTCTGATTGACCTCAGCGGCTGCAATTACCTGGATTTTTCATTTTCGAACAATGGCCTTGAAAACAGGTAAACTTCACAGCCATGTTCCAGTCCCCAGATCACACTCGAGCAATGACATGGGGGATCCGTTAGTGTGTATATATTTTAAATATTCTAAAAGTGGTACAAGTCACCTGCATTTGAGCAATAGTGGGGCAAGTGACCACTTGATGTGTTTTTGCTGATTGCGGGAGGAATGTTGGGCAAGTCACCGGGGGAACTCCCCGCTCTTCGAAGCATTGCCAAGAGATCCACAACTGACTGATGAAGGGGTTTGGCCTTGGCTGAACGGCCCACCACTCAACCCTCCCTCAGTGCTGCTCTGAAATGTCAGCCAAAATTATGTGCTCAATGGGGGTCACCATTCACCAGAAACTCAACTGGACCAGCCACATAAACACTATGGCAACAAGAGAAGGTCAGAGGTTGGGTATTCCGTGGCGCGTGTCTCACCTGACTCCCCAAATCCTTTCCACCATCTACAAGGCACAAGTCAGGAGTGTGATGGAATACTCTCCATTTGCCTGGATGAGTGCAGCTCCAACAAGCTCAGTCAAGAAGCTCGACTCCATCCAGGACAAAGCAGCCCGCTTGATTGGCACCCCATCGACCACTTTCAACATTCACTCCCTCCACCACCGGCACACCGAGGCTGCAGTGCGTACCATCTACAAGATCTTCTGCAGCAATATGCCAAAGCTTCTATGGCAGCACCTTCCAAACCCGTGACCTCTACCACCTAGAAGGACAAGGGCAGCAGGTGTATGGGAACACCATCATCTCCACGTTCCCCTCCAAGTCACACACCATCCTGACTTGGAAATATATCACCGTTCCTTCATCGTCGCTGGGTCAAAATCCTGGAACTCCCTCCCTCACAGCATTATGGGAACACCTTCACCACACGAACTGCAGCGGTTCAAGAAGACAGCTCACCACCACCTTCTCAAGGAGCGATTAGGGATCGACACGTTGGAAAAAACACGTCAGGAGCGGAAGGTGCAACCGTTTCAGGCGGAGGTAAATTTCGACCCCAATGTGTTTCAAATGATAAAGGGATTCGATAGGGTAGAGAGAGAGATTTTCTCTGGTGGGGAAGTCCAGAACAAGGGGGCATAACCTTAACATTCGAGTCAGGCTGTTCAGGGGTGATGTCAGGAAGCATCATCATCATATGCAGTCCTTCGAAATCGAGAAAGACTTGCTTCCACTCTAAAAGTGAGTTCTCAGGTGACTGTAAAGTCCAATACGGGAATTACAGTCTCTGTCACAGGTGGGACAAACAGTCATTGAAGGAAAGGGTGGGTGGGGAGTCTGGTTTGCCGCAAGCTCCTTCCGCTGCCTGTGCTTGTTTTCTGCATGCACTCGGCGACAAGACTCGAGGTGCTCAGTGCCCTCTCGGATGCTCTTCCTCCACTTAGGGCAGTCTTTGGCTAGGGACTCCCAGGTGTCGGTGGGGATGTTGCATTTTATCAAGGAGGCTTTGAGGGTGTCCTTGAAACATTTCCTCTGCCCACCTGGGGCTCGCTTGCCATGTAGGAGTTCCGTGTAGAGTGCTTGTTTTGGGAGTCTCGTGTTGGGCATGTGGATGATGTGGCCCGCCCAACAGAGCTGGTCGAGTGTGGTCAGTGCTTCGACATTGGGGATGTTGGCCTGATCGAAAACACTGACTTTGCTGCGTCAGTCCTCCCAGTGGATTTACAGGATCTTGCAGAGGCAGCGCTGGTGGTACTTCTCCAGCGCTTTGAGGTTTCTGCTGTATATAGTCCACATTTATGAGCCATATAGGAGGGCGGGTATCATTACTGCATTGTGTACCATGGTGCCAGATTTGAGGTCTTAAAACACTCTCTTCCTCAGGCGACCAAAGGCTGCGCTGGCGCACTAAAGGCGGTGTTGGACCTCATCGTCAATGTCTGCCCTTGCTGATAGTAGGCTCCCAAGGTATGGAAAATGGTCCACGTTGTCCAAGTCCTCCTGTGGATTTTGATAACCGGGGGGGGTGGGGGGCAGTGCTGTGTGGCGGGGTCAGGTTGGTAGAGGATCTTTGTCTTACAGATGTTTAACGTAAGGCCCATGCTCTCTTACGCCTCGGTGAAGGTGTTGACGATCGATTGGCCTCGGAGTGTGCACAGACATAAGCATCGTCTGCATACAGTGGTTCAATGACAGAGGATGGGACGACCTTGGATCTGTCCTGTAGGAGGCGGAAGTTGAAGATATTCCCATCTGTTTTATAATTTAGCTCCACTCCGGCGGGGAGTTTGCTAAGGGTGAGATGGAGCATTGCGCAAGGAAGATCGAAAAGAGTGTTGGTGCGATGAGGAGAGCATGCCAGGAGATCTCAGGGATGCCATAATCGTGACCATCGTCAAAAAAGGGAACAAGTCCGACTGCGGTAACTACAGCGGAATCTCCCTGCTGTCGGCCACTGGGAAAGTCATCACAAGAATCCTCCTCAACCGTCTTCTCCCTGTGGCTGAAGAGCTCCTCCCAGAGTCACAATGCGGATGCCGTCCACTAAGGGGTACAACGGACATGATCTTCACCGCGCGACAACTACAAGTTAAACGCAGGGAACAGCACCAACCCTTGTACATGGCCTTCTTTGACCTCACAAAGGCCTTTGACATTGTCAACCGTGAGGGACTATGGCGTGTCCTCCTCCGTTTTGGCTTCCCTCAAAAGTTTGACACCTCCCTCCACCTGCTCTACAATGACATGCAAGCCGTGATCCTGACTAACGGATCCACCACAGACCCAATCCACATCCGGACCGGGATCAAGCAAGGCTGCGTCATCGCACCAACACTCTTTGCGATAGGATATATGGCACAGAAACAGGCCGGCGTTTGTGCTCCACTCGAGCCTCCGCCCATCTAAATCTATCAGCATAACCCTCTATTCCCTTCTCCCTCATATGCTTGTCTAACCTTCCCTTAAATGTATCTATATTATTCGCTTCAACCCCTCCCTGTGGTAGCGAGTTCAACATTCCCACCACTCTCTGGGTAAAGAATTTTCTTCTGAATTCCCTATTGGATTTCTTGGAGACTATTTTATATTGATGGCCTCTGGTTATGCTCTTCCCCACAAGTGGAAACATTCTCTCTGTATCCACTCTATCAAAACCTTTCATAATTTTAAAGACCTCTATTAGGTCACCCCTCAGCCTTCATTTTTCAAGAGAAAAGAGATCCAGCCTGTTCATCCTTTCCTGATATGTATACCCTCGCATTTCTGGTATCATCCTTGTAAATCTTTCCTGCACCCTCTCCAGTGCCTCTATATCCTTTTTATTAAATGGCGACCAGAAGTGTACACAGCACTCTAAGTGTGGTGTAACCAAGGTTCGATACAGGTTTAGCATAATTTCCCTACTTTTCAATTCTATCCCTCTAGAAATAAGCCCTAGTCCTAGTGCTTGTTTTTTTTTTATGGTCTTGCTAACCTGTGTCACAACTTTTAGTGATTTGTGTATTTGTACTCCGAGATCCCTTTAATCCTTTACCCCACCCAGACTCGCACCCTATAAGTAATAAGTGATCTCCCTATTCTTCCTACCAAAATGTAATACATTTTACTATATCACAGGCACTATATAAATGCAAGCTGTATGTTATTTTATTTTCAGACATAAATATCTATCTGGATTAAGAACTTTATTGTATTCTGACCCTACATTAAAACTGAAAACTACAATAAAATGAAAAATCTAAAGAATGCTTCTTGCACGGACAAACCAAACTGTAACAACATAAGACTCATTGATGAAGGTGAACCCGGGCAGATCAATCACTGCCACTGGGGGACACGGGACACTGGGAAGGCCATTCACAATGTAAGCAAATTATACAATTAATGACATGTAAAGAAATATGCTCCAAGGGTGTTAGCTATGGCTCAGTGCGTAGCACTCTCGCCTCTGAGTCCAAAAGTCATTGGTTCAAGTTCCACTTCAGGGACTTGAGCACATAATCTAGGCTGACATTCTCAGTGCAGTACGAAGGGAGCGCTGCACTGTCGGAGGGGCAGTACTGAGGGAGCACTTCACTGTCGGAGGGGCAGTACTGAGGGAGCACTGCACTGTCGGAGGGGCAGTACTGAGGGAGCACTGCACTGTCGGAGGGGCAGTACTGAGGGAGCACTGCACTGTCGGAGGGGCAGTACTGAAGGAGCACTGCACTGTTGGAGGGGCAGTACTGAGGGAGCGCTGAACAGTCGGAGGGGCAGTACTGTGGGAACGCTGCACTGTCAGATGGGCAGTACTGAGGGAGTGCTGCAGTGTCAGAGGGGCAGTACTGAGGGACTGCTGCACTGTTGGAGGGACAGTACTGAGGGAGCGCTGCACTGTCGGAGGGGCAGTACTGAGCGAGTGTTGCACTGTTGGAGGGGCAGTACTGAGGGAGCGCTGCACTGTTGGAGGCGCCGTCTTTTGGATGAGACGTTAAACCGAAGCCCTATCTGCCCTCTCAGGTGGACGTAAAAGATCCCGCTACTTCGAAGAATACCCCGATGTTCTGGACAATATTTATCCCTCAATCAACATCACTTAAACAGATTATCTGGACATTATCACATTTCAGTTTGTGGGAGTTTGCTATGAGCAAATTGGATGCTCTTCAAAAAGTGCTTCATTGGCTGTAAAGCGCTTTGGAATGTCATGAGAGGCACTATAGAAATGCATGTTCTTTATATTTTGAGGGGTGGTTTAGAGAGAGAATCATCAACATTTCGTTTTGGAAAATGAATCTGGAATTCAAATGTGAAGTGAATTCCAGATAAAACACGCTTGGGAACTACAACTCCCAGAACCCCATGCTTCAGCCATCTTGTATATATTGGCAAGAGAAATCTTAAATGAACTTCCGATTTCCAAAGTTTTGAAGTGCTAGATCGATTTGAATAGCCCTTATCTGGCTGAGCCGTTTATATATCCTTTATATTACACATCTTTCTGTCCAATGCAATACATTTGTAAAAGGAAACCACAAACACCTTGCCTCAGCTCATCCGCTGCTGAAGCCCTCATCCATGCCTTTGTTACCTCTCGACTTGAATATTCCAACGCACTCCTGCTGGCCTCCCACATTCTACCCTATGTAAACTAGAGGCGATCCATACTCATAATTCTCTTGTGAAGTGCCTTGGGACGTTTCACTACGTTAAAGGTGCTATATAAATACAAGTTGTTGTTATTGTTGTTGAAGGGGATTTTGTTCCCAATGAATGCATTGATATAGATTGGCTCAGGCTGCGGAAAATGATGAGGCGAGATTGGGAGATCGGTGCATGTCCTAACTCGCACCAAGTCCCGCTCACCCATCACCCGCTGTGCTCGCTGACTTACATTGGCACCCGGTTAAGCAATGCATCGATTTCAAAATTCTCATCATTGTTTTCAAATCATTCCATTGCCTTCCATTCCCTATCTCTGCAATCTCCTCCAGCCCCACAACCTCCTGAGATGTCTGTGCTCCTCTAATTCATAAGAACATAAGAACTAGGAGCAGGAGTAGGCCAATTGGCCCCTCGAGCCTGCTCCGCCATTCAATAAGATCATGGCTGATCTGATCTTGGCCTCAACTCCACTTCCCCGCCCGCTCCGCATAACCCTTGACTCCCTTATTGCTCAAAAATCTGTTTATCTCCGCTTTAAATATATTCAATGAACCAGCCTCCATAGCTCTTTGGGGTAGAGAATTCCATAGATTTACAACCCTCTGAAAGAAGAAATTCCTCCTCATCTTAGTTTTAAATGGGCGGCCCCTTATTCTGAGACTATGGGCTAGAACCACCACTTTTGTGTTTGACCGATATTTCCGGCGTAGGCGTTAAAAAAGGGTTTTCAGATCGCCGGTTTCTCGCTCATTCTCAAAGCACCTAGTCTCCATTTTTGAAAATGGCCGTTACCGCGAGCGATATAAAATGGGCGGTAAATTTTTTTGACCTTCTGCGTAAAGTGTGGTTGTCCTTAGCAATGTCATGGCAACGCTTGATTCCCGCGATTCAGGAGGTCAAGGGTCATCATGACATGCGCAGAAGAGGAGACAGAGAGAGAGAGGGAGCTCAGAGGGACTAAAGGCGTGTCTGGGTGTGATGTGGCTGCTTTGGGAGGAAGAAGGGAGACTTTCGAGCTTCACAGCAAGTAGGCAAACAAAAAGTAGCTGTTACCAGAAACATATTTGCCCGAATTTGGCCTATAATGGAGAGAGAGGAGGAGACATCACAGCACACTGTGGAGACTGACGCTGGAGAGAGCAGTGAGGTGGGAGAGGAGCACATTAGAAGACGCAAAAGAGCCAGGAGGTCAAGTCACGCTGTTGTGATTTGACACAGGGAGGATGTGGGAAGCTCACCCCAAAGGCATTCCAGAGGATATGGACCGAGATAGCAGAGGTGGTCTCGTCAGCGACCAACGAGGTTCGTGAGGGCAACCAATGCCGCAAACAATGGAACGGCCTTGTGGGATCCGCAAGAGTAAGTATTACATTTATTTACATGTAATTATGTATTTATATAATTTGATTTGTAACAGTCATGAGTGACTATGATCAGATGTGAGGTCTTTCACTTTTACCGGGAATGTTTCACTTAAAGCCTGCGGTCACGGTGTACGTCTTTAGGTAAAGAATGATAATTTTCATAATAATCATGATCTGTCGGTTATGTGTTGTATCAGTGTCTATGACAGTACCTAGCAATGATATCACACAATTATCTCATGCCATGTCGTCCTGTCACCTTTTACAGAAGAAGTTATTGATGATGAGGTCCGTGCAGAGGCGAACAGGTGGGGAGCCACCAGTCCCCAGTGACAAGACTGAGATGGAGGAGCGGGTGCTCACACTCGTGGGGAAGCACCAGCGGACAGCCACGTAAGCATCTACAGACCCTGAAGTAATGCCACGTGAATAAAGCTTACACCATTGCGTGATGTAAAGTCAATAGATGCCACACCCACTCATATCCAAATAATCATACATGATAGATAATTTCTAAAATTGTCATAGAAATAATGGTGGCCTAATGAAAATCATTGGAATGCAAATGTGTTGATGGTCATGAAATGTGATGTGTGTGATGATTTTAAGAGCGGTGGTGCTTTTGTCATGCATATGCTGTGTGTAGCGCTTGACTCACCTTGTGACCCTAGCACCCCCTTCTCCTCTAATAACCTCATTTGTATTTTGCAGCTCAGCCAGCAGCGCGGCCCAAGGCAAGACCACAGAGGCCAGAAGGTGGGGACATGGGGCCCGACTCTCCGGACGATCCAACATCTGGTGCTGAGGAGTTTCGATTCTCGCCCGTCAATCCGTTGGGTCTGTTCTCCACGGACGAGAGCGCGGACTTTGAGGAATCACCATGCATCACCATGCTCCAGAAGCCATTCCACCCCAAGGCCACCTAGTGGTCCTCCGGTCATTCCTGCCTCCACTCTGGAGGTACCAGCCCCAAGCACCTCGCCACAGGGCACCCTATTTGTCCGCAGGACGGCGCCAACCCCACGGAGGTCTCGTGGACACAGCAGGTCTGTTCCATGAGCGCCACATGACAGCGGAGAGATGGTACAGTTGTCCAGGAGGACTGTAGACATTGGTGACCAGTTCATCGAAGCATTGGGGGGCATATCCCGACAGCTGGCCACCATGACCAAGTACATTCGGTGGATGGCAGTGGACCTGGATGCGATAGCCAGGAACACTGCTGCCACAGGCCTCCCAGTGGTCCCCGAGCGCGGCACTCCACCCCTAGGTTCTGCACCACCACTGTGGACGACAGATGAGAGCAAGGACCAAGATCCTGCTTCTGCATCAGAGAATGTTGCCCCCTCGGCACCCCCCCGCTCCCGTACCCATGCAACGGCCGCATCTGCCTTCAACCCCCCCCAATGAGGCACAGCCTGAGGAGCTCCTCGGCTGGGCGCCGTGGAGCGAGGAGGGGAAGGGGTAGAGGTGGGGAGAAGAAGGGGAGGGGGGAAGGAAAGTGAGGTGCATGTCCGCAGGTGATGGCAGTGTTATATCTCCATCTGGGTGTAAGCAATTTGTTGCAATGTATGGGGGCTGGGGACCACCCTCCTGCTTTGCCTTTGTATTCTGTGTTGCTGGACATGTTGAACATTTGATTGATGTCAATGGTGGAAAAAGTGGGGTGTGGGCGGGGGGTTGGGTGTTATTGGATGTGATACTTTTGATTTCAGACGAATGTTGGTATAACATTTTTGTTATTGAACATAACCTTGTTGCGCATTGTCTCAGATAACTGCACCATTACACACTGGTGATTCCTTAACATGAAAGGGTTAAATACAATTTAACATCAATCAACGTAAACTTTAACTGGCACCAAGATGATGGGCACCATTGATGTCTGAGCTGCACACACACAGCAGTGTGTCAGTGTTGTCACTCACATCAACACTTTTAGGCAAATCGTTCAGATATCAGCTCCTCACCTAAGAGTGCGATGTTAAAAATGCCAGCCACACCGCTGGCGTTCGTTCAGAACAGTTCCACTTCGTGTGGGCAGTTTTTTGGCGAGTGATATTGTTGGCGATATGTGTGCGAGGGGGTGAAAGTGACGGTGGGCGATCTCCTGGGCGTTAGTTTCGCCAAATGTGCTCTTTACGACAAAAAAAAGTGGGCGGGCGGTATTATTGAATCTCGGCATTAATTCCGTGCACAAAGTAACGCTGGGCCATATTATGGCCGTTGATTTCACCCATTCTGATGATTCCGCCCTCAAAAAGTGGGCGGGCGGTAATATTTTTTCCCGGCGTTAAGCACATGGGGAATGTAACACTCAGCGATAAGTTTCCGAAAAATGTCTGTCAGTTTCCATTTTATGCCAAAATGGGCGATATCTGGGCATTAGACGTCATTTAAGCGGTAAAATGGGCATTAAGTGGGCGTTAAGCATGCAAAAAAAATGGAGGTTCCAGCCCATAGTCCTCTAGTTTTAGTTTCCCCTATGTGGAAATATCCTATCTGCTTCCACCTTGTCGAGCCCCCTCGAGTGATCATAGCATGATTGAATTTCAAATTCAGATGGAAGGTGAGAAAGTTGGATCTCTAAGCTCTCAGCATACTAAGCTTAAATAAAGGAGACTATGAAGGGATGAGGACAGAGTTGGATGAAGTGAACTGGGAAAATAGATTAAAGTGCAGGACGGTTGAAGAACAGTGGTGTACATTTAAGGAGATATTTCACATCTCTCAAGAAAAATACATTCCAGTGAGGAGGAAAGGGTGTAAGAGAAAAGATAGCCATCCATGGCTAACTAAAGAAATCAAGAACGGTATCCAATTAAAAACAAGGGCATACAAAGTGGCCAAAACTAGTGGGAGGACAGAAGACTGGGAAGCTTTTAAAAGCCAACAAAGATCGAATAAAAAAATGATTAAGAAATGGAAGATAGACTATGAAAGTAAACTAGCACAAAATATAAAAATAGATAGCAAGAGTTTTTGTAGGTATATAAAAAGGAAAAGAGTGGCTAGAGTAAATGTTGGTCCCTTAGAGGATGAGACTGGGGAACTAGTAATGGGGAACATGGAGATGGCAGAAACTCTGAACAAATATTTTGTATCAGTCTTTACGGTAGAGGACACTAACAATATTCCAATAGTGGATAGTCAAGGGGCTATGGGGGGGAGGAACTTAACACAATCACAATCACTAAAAAGGTGATACTCAGTAAGATAATGGGACTAAAGGCAGATAAATCCCCTGGACCTGATGGCTTGCATCCTAGGGTCAAAATTTCCTGGATTCTGGGGAGCTCCCAGCAAATTGGAAAACTGAAAATGTAACACCCCTATTTAAAAAGTATAGTATTAGGCAGTCCCTCGTATCGAGGATGACTTGCTTCCACACCAAAAAGGGATGAGTTCACAGGTGTTTCAATGAGGGACCTGACAATCTAGGTCCCGAACTACATACTAAAGGTTGGAAGATGCCTGTGCATGGATTCTTTTAACATGGAGTGGCCATTGCACACCAGCCACCACACAGGCTTGACAGAGCTAGGTCTTGATCCAGTGGCAAGGGTTATCTAAGACGACTGGAGACCGAGCTCTGCTGCACGGACCTAGTGCGCACGCATGCTCCTACAGTGTGGGCTGGTCCATACTGTCCCTGGGCCCTCGACTCTGCCCAGATCTAAGATAGCCTGCTCCCTGGTTGGTTCCGCAACATACTGTTCAAGGAAACTATCCCGGATACACTGTATGAACTCTTCCTCAAGGCTACCCTGGCGAATTTGCTTTGTCCAATCAACATGAAGGTTACAAACACCTATGATTATTGCTGTTTCTTTTTTATAAGGAGGCAGACAAAAAGCAGAAACTATAGACCAGTTAGCCTAACATCTGTGGTTGTGAAAATTTTGGAGTCCATTATTAAAGAAGCAGTAGCAGTAACATTTGGATAAGCAAAATTCGGTCAGGCAGAGTCAGCATGGATTTATGAAGGGGAAGTCATGTTTGACAGATTTGCTGGAGTTCTTTGAGGATGTAACGAACAGGGTGGATAAAGGGGAACCAGTGGATGTGGTGTATTTGGACTTCCAGAAGACATTTGACAAGGTGCCACATAAAAGGTTACTGCACAAGATAAAAGTTCACGGGGTTGGGGGTAATATATTAGCATGGCTAGAGGATTGGCTAACTAACAGAAAACAGTGAGTTGGGATAAATGGTTCATTCTCGGGTTGACAACCAGTAACTAATGGGGTGCCGCAGGGATCAGTGCTGGGACCCCAACTATTTACAATCGATATTAATAATTTGGAAGAAGGGACTGAGTCTAACGTAGCCAAGTTTGCTAATGATACAAAGGTGGGAGAGAAAGCAATGTGTGAGGCAGACACAAAAAATCTGCGGCAGTCGGGAGCAGCGTTGGAGGTGTGTGGAGAGGCCTATAAAAGGCACAGCAGGGAGTCCGGGGCCCAGCGTCGGCGGCAGTCGGGAGCAGCGTCGGAGGTGTGTGGAGAGGCCTATAAAAGACGTGACTTGTGCAGCTACAGGGAGAAGGCACAAAAGAAGTAGAAAGAAACAGAAAGGTGACGTCACAGCCAAGGGGGTACGTGATTGGCTGGTGATTGGTGAGTAGTTTTTCTTTTTTCTCTTCTATAACAGTGAGTAAACTTTAGCATTGTTGTTGCTTATCTAAGGGTTAGCCAATTCTCTATCCTTGCTGATATATTACCCCCAATCCCGTGAACTTTTATCTTGTGCAGTAACCTTTTGTGTGCACCTTATCGATGCCTTCTGGAAATCGAAATACATCACATGTACTGGTTCCCCTTTATCCACCCTGTTCCTTACATCCTCAAAGAACTCCAGCAAATTTGTTAAACAGGATTTCCCTTTCATAAAACCATGCTGGCTCTGCTTGATTGTATTATGCTTTTCCAAATGTCCTGCTACTGCTTCCTTAATAATAGACTGCAGCATTTTCCCAACGACCAATGTTAGGCTAACTCGTCTATAGTTTCTTGCTTTCTGTCTGCCTCCTTTTTTAAATAGGAGCATTACATTTGTGGTTTTCCAATCCACTGGGACCTCCCCAGAATCCAGGGAATTTTGGTAGATCCACTATCTCTGCAGCCAATTCTTTTAAGACCCTAGGATGCAAGCCATCAGGTCCAGGGGACTTGTCCGCCTTTGGTCCCATTATTTTACCGAGTACTACTTCATTTTTTTAGTAGTTCATTAGTGATAGTGATTGTATTAAGTTCCTCCTCCCTATAGCCCCTTGATTATCCACTATTGGGATGTTTTAGCGTCTTCTACTGTGAAGACCAATACAAAATATTTGTTCAATGTCTCTGCCATTTCCCTGTTCCCCATTATTAATTCCTCAGTCTCATCCTCTAGGGGACCAACATTTGCTTTAGCTACGCTTTTCCTTTTTATTTACCTGTAGAAACATACTATCTGTTTTTATATTTCATGCTAGTTTACTTACATAATCTATCTTCCCTCTCTTTATAATTTTTTTAGTAGTTCTTTGCTGGCTTTTAAAAGTTTCCCAATCCTCTGGCCTCCGACTAATCTTGGCCACATTGTATGCCCTTGTTTTCAATTTGATACCATCCCTTATTTCCTGAGTCACGGATGGTTATGCCTTCTCTTACAGTTTTTCCTTCTCATTGGGATATATTTTTGTTGCGAGTTATGAAATATCTCCTTAAATGTCTGCCACTGCTCATCAACCGTCCCAAATTTTAATTTATTTTCCCAGTCCACTTTCTGCTCTCTTGAGCATCCCTGATTATAATTCAACCATTGGTGGCTGTGCCTTCTGTTGCCTGGGTCCCAAGCTCTAGAACTCCCTGCCTAAACCTCTCCGCCTCTCTACCTCTCTTTCCTCCTTCAAGACGCTCCTAAAATCTACCTCTTTGACCAAGCTTTTGGTCACCTGCGCAAATTTTTACTTATGTTGCTCGGTGTCAAATATTTTATCTCATAGTACTCCTGTGAAGCGCCTTGGCACATTTCATTACGTTAAAGGTGCTATATAAATACCAGTTGTTGAAGGGGATTTTTTCACAATGAATGCATTGAGATGATTGGCTCAGGCTGCAGAATGTAATGGGGAGAGATTGGGCGGTCGATGCACTGGAGGGTTCAAGCAAGGAATCCTGCAATATTCCAACTAGACCTCAATTTTAACATCTTTCCCAATCCCAGTACTTGGCAAGAGATTGTCCCCTGGTCACTGGGCTGCAAACACAGAAAGGTCAAGCCCAATTCAGGCCAGATCAGCTGGGGTATGATCTGGTGTTGCTTTGGGAGGGTGTGGAGCCATTGATCGCAGGCACTGTGCCATGTTGCTTCACAGTTACTGCCCTCCCAATCAATCACTCCTCTTGTGTGTCTCATATATATTTAAAAAGTCGGTATGTGAGTTAGAAAGAAAGGAAGACTTGGATTTCTGTCGCGCCTTTCATGACCACCAGACGGCTCAAAGCGCTTTACAGCCAATGAAGTACTTTTTGGAGTGTAGTCACTGTTGTAATGTAGGAAATACGACAGCCAATTTGCACACAGCAAGCTCCCAGAAACAGCAATGTGATAATGACCAGATAGTCAGTTTTTGTTATGTTGATTGAGGGGTAAATATTGGCCAGGACACCGGGGATAATTCCCTGCTCTTCTTCAAAATAGTACCATGGGATCTTTTACATCCACCTAAGTTACTTTGATTTGGGAAAGATGAAAGTAAATGAAAATTTTTTTCTCTATTTGTTATTCCCATCGACAGCAACACTTTTGTAACTGTGCAGGATTTTGTCTCCAACTCAGGGTTAATTAATGTCATGGGTCATCGCCACCTAGTGGAGTCTCAGAAATCCACAAGTAAATCTCCCCAGCATTTATGTTGATAAAATATTGGAAGTAAATTGTTGTGTTTCATTCATAATGACTTCACCGTACTGGTTGCATAACTAAACAAAGATATAGATATGTGTGAGGTCCTCCTACATTTTACCCTATGCAAACTTCAGCTCGTCCAAAGCTTGGCAGCCTGTGTCTTAACTCGCACCGAGTCCCGTTCACCCATCACCCCCTGTGCTCGCTGCCCGTGTCCTAACTCGCACCAAGTCCTGCTCACCCATCACCCCCTGTGCTCACTGCCCATGTCCTAACTTGCACCAAATCCCGCTCACCCATCACCCTTGTACTCGCTGCCCGTCTCCTAACTCGCACTAAGTCCCGTTCATCCATCACCCCCTGTGCTCGCTGCCCGTGTCCTAACTCGCACCAAGTCCCATTCACCCTTCACCCCCTGTGCTCACTGCCCGTGTCCTAACTCGCGCCAAATCCCGTTCACCCCTCACCCCCCTGTGCTCACCGACCTATATTGGCTCCCAGTCTGGCAACACTTCGATTTGAAAATTCTCATCCTTGCTATTAAATCCCTACATTGCCTCCCCTCCCTATCTCTGTAATCTCCTTCAGCCCCACAACCCCCCGAGATGTCTGCGCTCCTCTAATTCTGCCCTCTTGAGCATCATTGATTTTAAACACTCAACCATCGGTGGCCATGCCTTCTGTTGCCTGGGCCCTAAGCTCTGGAACTCCCTGCCTAAACCTCTCTGCCTCTCTACCTCTCTCTCCTTCAAAACACTTCTTAAAACCTACCTCTTTGACCAAGCTTTTGGTCACCTGTCCTAATATCTTTGGTGTCAAATTGTGTTTAATTACTCTCATGTGGAGCGCTTTGGGACATTTTACTGCAATAAAAAGTGCTATATTTTGGCAGGAAGAATAGGAGGCCACAGACTACTTGGAAAATAAGTGTCTAAATGGGGTGGAGGAGCAGAGGGATCTGGGGGTCCAGATACACAAATCACTAAAAGTAGCGACGCGGGTTAATAAGGGCATAAAAAGAGAAAACCAGGCACTGGGGTTTATTTCTAGCGGGATAAAATTTAAAAGCAGAGAAATTATGTTAAACTTGAATCGAACCTTGGTTAGACCATACTTGGAGTTACCGGGAAGCAATGCTGCCTGTCATTTTGTTTTGGGTGCGGGACCCCTTTAAGGGTCTGCGTGGTCCATTCACATGGTCGCACAAGCGTATGGTTCCCGATGAGAAACCGGCAAGCGGCCTGCACGGGAGCTTCAGACAGCTGCATGAGCCGCCAGATAAACGGGAGCATTGCTGTCAACAGTTCCGCTCTCCACATTATGAAAAGGATAAGATGCAAAAAAGATCTACAAGAATGATACCAGGAGTGAGAGGTTATACACGTCGGGAAAGGCTGAACTGGCTGGGGCTCTTTTCTCTAGAAAAAGTACTGAAGGGTGACCTGAGAGAGGTCTTTAAAATTCTCAAAGAGGTTTGCTAAGGTCGACGTAGAAAAGATGTTTCCACTTGTGGGGGAGACCAGAACTAGGGGCCATCAATATAAGATAGTCACTAATAATTCAGGAGAAACTTCTTTGGAGTGAGAATGTGGAACTCGCTACCACAGGGAGTGGTTGAAGCGAATAGTATAGATGCATTTAAGGGGAAGCTAGATAAACACACGAGGGAGAAAGGAATATGCTGATGTGGTGAGATGTAGAGGGCATAGACCAGCTGGGCAGAGTGGACTCTTTCTGTGCTGTAAATACTGTGTAAAGAGGAAATGTTCGATCTGTTCAGTTACCTGCTTGCAATAACTTGCAGTTATCACATGCCTTTCAGGAAAGATAGAACTTGCATTCATAACAGCACAAGTTCACAGGACATCCCATAATACTTCACAGTCAATGAATTACTTTTGAAGTGTGGTATTGTAAGCAAACATGGCAGCCATTTTGTACACAGCAAGCTCCCACAAATAGCAATGAGATGCTGGACGTGTTTTAGTGGTGTTGATTACAGAGAAACATGGGAATTATTAGATGATAAAAGACAAAAGTCCATCTAGTTTTAGGAATTATAGGTCCACAGTCCCCTGTTCCTCCCGAGCTCACTACACTCACCACACATCACAGCTCACGTTATTCATATACTGCATCCCAAAATATTATTATCTGGAAGGAATCGCTCTCATTTGCATTTCAGTGAATTGACACTAACTGCTTCCCCCGTCTCCCTGGGGAGCCTGTTCCATAAACCGGCAGGGGTGGAGCGGAACCGAGGGGGAGGGGGGAAAGGGGAAATCAAGGGGGACGGTGGGAGTTAAATCGAGGGGGTAAGAGGAGAAACAGTGTGGGGGGGTGGTGGTGACAGAGGAAACCGAGGGTGGGAGGAGAGGGGGAACTGAGGGGGGAGAGGGGAAACCAAGGTGAGGGGAGAGGGGGAACTGGGGAGGGGGGAGAGGGGAAACTGAGGGGTGTAGAGGGGAAACTGAGGGGGGAGAGGGGGAACTAGGGAGGGGGTAGAGGGGAAACCGAGGGGGGGGGAGAGGGGAAACCAAGAGGTGGGAAAGGCAACCGAGGGTGGGGGGGCCCACATTGTTGCCCTGGATGCCAGGGATGGCCTCACCATGGCCACATTTACTTCACTTGACGCTGTACACCCTGGCTGCCACATGATGCGCCAGGTTGGCACCACCCCACACCAACAACATGGGCCCAAGTTTCGAGCAGCGCCTAGAACGGCGCAGTCCCGACCTGGACGCCCGTTTTTCGCGCCACCAAGCGCGCCTAAAAAAACCCTCCATATTCTCCACCTCCCTGCAGGTCCTCTGGCCCTCGGCGCAGCGCAGCAGGAGCTGTAGGGGGCGGAGCCAGGTCCCTGCGCCGAAAACAGTGCTGGGACCTCTGCACATGCGCGCTACAGTGGGCACGCAAGTGCAGTAGCTCCAGGAGCCCTGGCCTAATGGCCTCACTGGAGCTGCGTGAATAAGGCTCCTCTCCCATGGCCAGCTCCTGCTTCCTCCGGACCCGACTCGACTCCCGCTTCCCGCCTCCGGACCGGACCCGACACCCGCTCCCCCCCGCCCCCGGACCGGACCCGACACTCGCTCCCCCCCGCCCCCGGACCGGACCCGACACCCGCTCCCCCCCGCCCCCGGACCGGACCCGACACCCGCTCCTCCCAGCCACCGGACCGGACACGACACCTGCTCCCCCCTGCCCCCGGACCGGACCCAACACCCGCTCCCCCCCTCCGCCTCAGCCTCCGGACCCGACACCCGCCCCGGATTGGATCCGACCTGACCTCCCTCTCCCTCCCTCCCTCCCCCCGACCCGAACCGAACCGATCCGACCTCCCTCCCACCACTCCCCCAACCCGACCCAACGCCACCTACCTGTAAATCTGGTGCTGGGGACGGGCCCTGCCCGAAGTTTCGGGCCCGGCCCGTTCATCCTCGCTCCACCTTCTCCTTCCCCCCCCCAATCTCCTTCCGCCCCCCCCCATCTCCTTCCCCCCCCACCCATCTCCTTACCCCCCCACCCATCGCCTTACCCCCCCACCCATCTCCTTACCCCCCCACCCATCTCCTTACCCCCCCATCTCCTTCCCCTCCCATCTCCTTCCGCCCCCCCATCTCCTTCCCCCCCCACCCATCTCCTTCCCCCCATCTCCTTCCCCCCCATCTCCTTCCCCCCCACCCATCTCCTTCCCCCCCATCTCCTTCCCCCCCATCTCCTTCCCCACATCTCCTTTCCCCCCCAATCTCCTTCTCCCCCCCATCTCCTTTCTCCCCCTTCTCCCCTTTATGCCCTTCTCCCCCTCCCTCCCCCTCCCCCTTCTCCCCATCCCTCCCCCTTCCCTCCCTCTGCTCCCCCCCTCTCCCTCTACCCCCCTCCTCCCCCTCCCCCTCCCCTCGCTGTCAGAAACACAGACACTGACAGACAGAGAATGAGAGACACACAGACAGACAGAGAGATAGAGACACTGACAGAGACACACTGAGGGGGGCATCCCAGCACGCTGTTGGAGGGCTCCCGGTGCTGCAGTCGGTAAGTAGAAAATGTTTTATTTATTGATTTAAAAAAAAAATTCTTTCTTATTAACTTTTTTTGATTGATTTATTGGTTGATTTATTGATGTATTTATCATTTATTATTGATGATGGCTCTTTATTTGTAAAACTGAAGTGTTTAATGTTTGTAAACTTCCCTTTAAACACCACCCCCCCACCATTCCCTACGCCTGATTTGTAACCTACACCTGATTTTCTAAAGTATAGACAAGGTTTTTTCACTTACTCCATTCTAAGTTAGTTTGGAGTAAGTTTTCACTGAAGAAACTTTGAAAACAGGCGTAAGTGGCCGGACACACCCCCTTTTGAAAAAAAAATTCTGTTCCAAAGTGAAACTGTTCTAACTGACTAGAACTGGAGCAAACTAAATGACGAGAATTCCGATTTCTCAGATACTCCGTTCTACACCAGTTGCTCCTAAAAATCAGGAGCAAATCATGTGGAAACTTGGGGCCCATAAAGCATCTCTGCAACACCCAAGCCGTTCCTTTCACACTCATCACCATTGCGGGAATATCGTTATAAGAACAAAAAAACATAAGAAATAGGAACAGGAGTAGGGCATAAGGCCCCTCGAGTCTGCTCCGCCATTCAATAAGATCATGGCTGATCTGATCATGGACTCAGCTCCACTTCCCCGCCCACTCCCCATAATCCCTTATCGTTTAAGAAACTGTCTATTTCTGTCTCAACTTTATTCAATGTCCCAGTTTCCACAGCTCTCTGAGGCAGCGAATTCCACAGATTTACAACCCTCTGAGAGAAGAAATTTCTCCTCATCTCAGTTTTAAATGGGTGGCCCCTTATTCTAAGATCATGTCCTCTAGTTCTAGTCTTCCCCCCATCAGTGGAAACATCCTCACTGCATCCACATTGTCAAGCCCCCTCATAATCTTATACGTTTCGATAAGATCACCTCTCATTCTTCTGAACTCCAATGAGTAGAGGCCAAACCTCCTCAACTTTTCCTCATAAGTCAACCCCCTCATCCCCGGAATCAACCTAGTGAACCTTCTCTGAACTGCCTCCAAAGCAAGTATATCCTTTCGTAAATATGGAAACCAAAACTGCACGCAGTATTCCAAGTATGGCCTCACCAATACCTTATATAGTTGTAGCAAGACTTCTTATACTCCATCCCCTTTGTAATAAAGGCCAAGATAGCATTGGTCTTCCTGATCACTTGCTGTACCTGCATACTATCCTTTTGTGTTTCATGCACAAGTACCCCCAGGTCCCACTGTACTGTGGCACTTTGCAATCTTTCTCCATTTAAATAACTTGCTCTTTGATTTTTTTCTGCCAAAGTGCA
Organism: Pristiophorus japonicus; assembly: GCF_044704955.1. Lineage (NCBI taxonomy): Eukaryota > Metazoa > Chordata > Chondrichthyes > Pristiophoridae > Pristiophorus > Pristiophorus japonicus. Next base: position 108,196,280 of record NC_091990.1, on the reverse strand, counting down.
TGGCCTCACACTTTCCAACATTATACTGCATCTGCCAAATTTTTGCCCACTCACTTAGCCTGTTTATATCCTTTTGCAGATTTTTTGTGTCCTCCTCACACATTGCTTTCTCTCCCATCTTTGTACCATCAGCAAACTTGGCTACATTAAACTCAGTCCCTTTTTTCAAGTCGTTAATATAGATTGTAAATAGTTGGGGTCCCAGCACTGATCGCTGTGTTATGTCTCACCATTCACTGCAACTCACTAAGCCACTTCCAAAGATGCACACAAATCTGTCCAAGAACATGCAGTGCTGAAAATAAAGATTTCAATGTTTGACAACACATTAGCAGAAAGTCTACATGAACATTGACTAAAACACCCAAGTACCTACTATTCTGTCTTGTTAGTTGATATGATTGGACAAGGATGAGGGTGAGTGTGAAGGGTGATGTCATATCTTCAGAGAGCACACAACACACAACCGGTAAGATGGCTGCAGGATCCGGAAATTTTGGACCTGCTGGTCAGGTGACCTGCTCTTTATTAAACAACACAGGCGTCCACAGTGTGGAGCTACAGACATTACACTGCTCTCTCCTTAATGAAGACGTTATTATAACAAACAATCATCATACATAACTTGTATGGTTATACATAACAAAGGATATTGACTTATTTTGCCATATTTACAAATCAAGCTGAACCACTTGTTTTCTGTTTCGAAGAAGATACCTTCACTCTCGAACATAACCTTCCAACCATGGTGTTGAATTTAATTTCATTTGAGGCTGATCCTGAGGGAAGTTTTCCTCCAAGGGATGCCCTTGATTTCCATTTGAACTCTCTCTAACTTCAGACTGTTTGTTTTCCTGACTCGGACTCAGACTTAAATTCTGACTTTCTCTTGGATTTGTTTCCAGTACATTGGATGAAGGATATGCTACTGGTGTATCAAAACTATCTGATGAGTCAGAAATAATTTAATCGCTCTAACTCTCAACTTCTTCCATGTCTGTGGGTAAAATATGATCAATGTGAACAAACCTAACCTGACATTATCAAACATCTTGACCAAATATGTGCGAGGACCACATATCTTCAGCGCTCTTCCTAGTAACCACTTTACGCATTTATGGTGATGGTTCTTCACTCTCACCTTCTAATTTAATTTCACGCTTCTCTCTTTTACTCTCCCTCTATCATGATTCTCTTTCTGTCTTAATTGTGTTTCTTCTACGGACTGTGCCAAGTTTGGTTTTAACAACTAGAATCTGGTTCGTGGCTGTCATTTGAGAAACAACATTGCTGGTGTTCTACCAGTAGTTGTGTGAGGAGTATTACGATACGTTATTAGAAAATTAGCTAATTTGTGGTCCAATGACAACTGTCGTTTCTTTGGATTTGGATCCAACATTTGTTTGATGAGGGCACGTTTTACAATTTGTACAGTGCGTTCTGCTGCACCATTTGAAGCAGGATGGTATGGTGGAACCTTGGTATGTTTCACACCATTTTTGCTCGTGAACTGTGCAAATTTCCTGAACAAAATTGTCCATTATCCGAAACAATTTCTTCTGGGAGGCCAAATGAAGAAAATAATCTTCGCAAAATGTCTAATGTTTTACTTGTTGTTATCTTCTACATTGGGAACACCTCGACCCACTTCGAATGGCTATCAATCACAATGAACAATTGTTGTCCTTCTAACTCAGCAAAATCGATATGTAGCCTTTGCCACACCCTGGGAGGCGATTTCCATGGCTGTAATGGTACTGATGGTGGTTGCTTGCGTACCGATTGACATGTCGTACACTGACTTACGATGTACTCTATATCTTTATCAAGACCTGGCCACCATAAGTAACTGCGTGCAAAACTCTTGGTCAAGCACATTCCCAGGTGCTGGTCATGGAGGTGTCCTAATAATTTGGACCTGAATTTATTTGGTATAACCACTCTTGCACCCCACATAATACAATCTTTATCGACTGATAATTCAGTCCTACGAATGAAGAATGGATAAATATATTTTTCTGTTACCTGGTTTGGCCAGCCATTTGCAATATAATCATACACCTTTGACATAACTGGGTCACGTTTGGTTGCTCTATCAATCTCTTCAGCTGTGACTGGCAGTTCATCAATGTATGAAAAGTAGAACACCTCTTCCTTATTGGGTGTTACTTATGATGGGGAAGGCAATCTAGACATAGCATCAGCATTACTGTGATCAGCTGATCATCTGTATTCAATATCATATGCATATGCTGACAAAATCAAAGCCCATCTCTGCATTCGGGCTGGAACTGGGGACTTTGGATGGAGGATTGCTTTCAGGGGCTTATGGTCCATAACGAGAGTAAACTTATGACCATACAAGTATTTTCGGCAACACAGGCGTCCACAGTGTGGAGCTACAGACATTACAGGTGGCTAGTGAGATGGGGAAGTAATAATGTAGATAGAGGGAGAGGGATGGGTGGAGGTGCAAGGTCAGTTGGTGTGAGTAAGGGTGTTCAGGAGTAGGGTAGGGAAGGCAGAGTGATGGGGATGTGATGAGTGGCACAGCAGGAAGAGGTTGAGTGTGGCTTTGCAGTAACGTCTCATGATCTACTGAGATCATTGAAAGGTTTGCACCACTGCAGCCTGGTCCTCCCTGCTTGTGCCCTCCTGTGCAATGCGCAACCGGGCTGCGTTGGTCTCCTGGGGAGGTTTCTTCCGCCCATTGGAAGGGACGAGAAACTCTCTGCATGATGTGACTCCCTCCATAAGCACCTGGAGGGAGTGATGGGAGAGCCTGGGTGCAGTCCTGCACATTTGAGCAGTGCTTGTCAGTGTTTGCAGCACCTCAAAGCTGAAGAACACTGACAGCACAACTGTCAAAATCAATATGGACATGGTCCCTTTAAGGAAATCGGCTGGTGACGCGTGATCAGATGACCTCATCAGACCCGCTTCCTGTTAATTGGCCAGGAACCTCACAGGGTAGGCTTCACAAGCCCCAACCACCGAAGATTGTGTTGAGAGGGTGGGATGGAGCAGGGAACGCAGTCTCCATACGCCACCAATGCTGGCCGCACCGATCTCGTCACTGTTGCCGAAATCACGGCCAACGTGTGATGAGCGTAGTGATCTCGGGAGGACCTGTGGTTCCCAAAGCTCTCCCCCACTGGGAGATTTCCTCACCTCGTGTCTGGGTCTGCTGTAGACTCATTGATAGAGATTGGTTGCCTGGATTTTATGCTCAAGCCTCTAGTGTGGTACTTGAACCCACATCCTTCTGAGTCAGAGGCAAGAGTCAGTTGTGGCTACCAGAGACACAGTTGACACTAGGAAACACAGCAGACAATTTGCACACAGCAAGGTCCCACAGACTGCAATGTAATAATGTGCAAAAATAATGTTTTGTTTCAAGTGATGTTGGTTTAATACAATTTATATAGCACCTTTAACGTAGTAAAACGTCCCGAGGCCCTTCACAGGAGTATTATAAGACAAAAATAAATAAATTTGACACCGAGCCACATAAGTAGAAATTAGCGCAGGTGACCAAAAGCTTGGTCAAAGAAGTAGGTTTTAAGGAGCGTCTTGAAGGAGAAAAGTGAGGTAGAGAGGTGGAGAGGTTTAGGCAGAGAGTTCCAGGGCTTGGGGCCCAGGCAACAGAAGACACAGCCACCAATGGTTGAGCGATTATGACCAGGGATGCTCAAAAGAGCAGAATTAGAGGAGCGCAGACATATCGGGGGGGTTGTGGGGCTGGAGGAGATTACAGAGATAGGGAGGGGTGAGGCCACGGAGGGATTTATAAACAAGGATGAGAATTTTGAAATCGAGCCAAATTTGAAAACAAGCACCAATATCCCTCAAAAGAGGCCATTCAGCCCATCTTTAAGGTGCTGGCCATTAAGCTCATCGTTCCTGTGTTTGTACCAAATAGAGTTTCACCCTCATCTCAACGAGGATGAAATACATTATTCAAGTTAATCTGCCAATTCACACTCAAGAAGCATTCCATGTTGGATTGGTTTAGTATGAATATCTTTATTTAAAGAAGGAATATTAAATGACACAATTCTTGTAGACATACTCTGACTGCAGCAAGCAGTGGCAAGTTTATAAATACTGGATCAGTGCAAAAGTACAATACGTTTAATAAATATTTGTTTTGGAAAGGTAGATATTTTCGCCATAAATGATGGTGCTCAACAAATGGTAATTGGCAGGATCATTGCAATCCCACAGAGAGTCCAGCACTTTGAATAAAAAAACAATTTCATCCGAAACGGATCCGATTCAGAGTTTCAAAACATGTAGGAAATAGTTGCACTCTAATTACCCTATCAAGCCACTTTAAGATTTTAAACACCTTGAAGAAAGATTTACAGCGCTTTTCATGACCACCAAACGTCCCAAAGCGCTTTACAGTCAATGAAGTACTTTTTGAAGTGTAGTCACTGTTACCATCCCATGTGACCTAGCCCTGGAGTGTATTTTTCCCAACTGTGTTTTTTTCTGTGATAAGGTAATTTATCTTCCAGTTTAACATTTTCCCTGTGTTCCATAGCATGTATCTTTCTTTTTATTCGTTCACCCTTACTTATGGTTTTAACTTGACTTAATTAGGTTCTATTGTGTTCCGAACACAGATGAGACTGCACACAGGGAGGTTAAAGTAACAGTGACCTCCAGAGTAAGGAACAGGCCGGCTTATATACAGTGCTCCCAAGGGATGCTGGGATCCTTTGGGACTTCAGGGGATGCGCTCCCTGGTGGCGGAACATGGGACTATATGCTTTACAGATACACATCATCACTCCCCCCCCCACAAAGTCAAAATGAAAACTATTTACAAGGTGAGGCGGTCGGGAGCCTTTCTTTCCCTGGTGGACCACCTCGGTACAAATGTCTGATCTGGTGTGTTGGCTGTGTGCCCTCGCTGTGCTGGCATATTGTTGGCCCTGCAGGGCTGCTGGGTGAGCCTGGCCTTGCTGGGCTGTTGGGCATGATGGGTTCGATTTCCTGGTCCGGGGTGTCGTTGATCCTTTGGGTGTATGTTGTGGGCTCGAAAAAGGTGGTATCTGCTGTTGGTTGTTCAAGGCAGCCTGTAAACGCAGCCTCGTTTGGTCCAGGTGTTTTCTGCAAATTTGTCCATTGTCTAGTTTGACTACAAACACCCTACTCCCTTCTTTAGCTATCACCGTGCCCGCGATCCACTTGGGACCATGTCCATAGTTTAGCACATACACAGGGTCATTCAGATCAAGTTCCCGTGACACAGTGGCGCGACCATCGTTTACATTTTGTTGCTGTCGCCTGCTCTCTACCTGATCATGCAGGTTGGGGTGAACCAGTGAGAGTCTTGTTTTAAGTGTCCTTTTCATGAGTAGCTCAGCCGGGGGCACCCCTGTGAGCGAGTGGGGTCTCGTGCGGTAGCTGAGCAGTACTCGGGACAGGCGGGTTTGGAGTGAGCCTTCTGTGACTCGTTTAAGGCTCTGTTTGATGGTTTGTACTGCCCGTTCTGCCTGCCCATTGGAGGCTGGTTTAAACGGGGCCGAGGTGACATGTTTGATCCCATTGCGGGTCATGAATTCTTTAAATACGGCACTGGTGAAACATGGCCCGTTGTCACTGACCAGTATGTCAGGCAGGTCGTGGGTGGCAAACATGGCCCTCAGGCTTTCAGTGGTGGTGGTGGCGGCGCTTCCCGACATTATTTCACATTCAATCCATTTTGAAAAAGCATCCACCACCACCAGGAACATTTTACCGAGCAACGGGCCCGCATAGTCGACATGGATTCTCAACCATGGTCTGGAGGCCAGGACTACAAACTTAGTGGTGCCTCTCTGGGCGCATTGCTCAACTGAGCACACACGCTGTATTGCCGTACACAGGACTCTAAGTCAGAGTCGATACCGGGCCACCACACGTGGGATCTGGCTATCGCTTTCATCATTACTATACCTGGGTGTGTGCTGTGGAGATCCGAGATGAACGTCTCCCTGCCCTTTTTGGGTAGCACTACGCGGTTACCCCACAACAGGCAGTCTGCCTGAATGGACAGCTCGTCCTTTCGCCGCTGCAACGGCTTGATTAGCTCTTGCATTTCAATGGGGCTGCTGGCCCAGCTCCCATGCAGTACACAGTTTTTTTACTAGGGACAGCAGAGAATCTTGGCTGGTCCAAGTCCTAATCTGGCAGGTCGTGACAGGTGATTTATCATTTTCAAACGCTTCCATGACCATCAACAAGTTTGCAGGCTGCGCCATTTTCAACCCTGTGGTGGGCAATGGTAGCCGACTGAGAGCATCCGCACAGTTCTCGGTGCCTGGCCTGTGGCGGATGGTAGTTATACGCTAATAGCGCCAGTGCCCATCTTTGTATGCGGGCTGAGGCATTAGTATTTATCCCCTTGTTTTCAGCGAACGAGGGATATGAGGGGCTTGTGATCGGTTTCCAGCTCAAATTTGAGGCCAAACAGGTACTGATGCATTTTCTTTACCCCAAACACACACGCTAATGCCTCTTTCTCAATCATGATGTAGGCCCTCTCGGCTTTAGACAAGCTCCTGGAAGCATAGGCAACAGGTTGCAACTTCCCCGCAACGTTAGCTTGTTGTAATACACACCCGACTCCGTACGACGACGCATCACATGTTAGCACGAGTCTTTTACATGGGTTATACAATACAAGCAGCTTGTTGGAGCATAAAATGTTTCTGGCTTTCTCAAAAGCAATTACTTGTTTTTTTTCCCCATACCCAGTTCTCACCTTTACATGTAGGGGCTCTAAGCGGGTGCTTAACCCCGGTAGGAAGTTACCAAAATAGTTGAGGAGTCCCAGGAATGACCGCAGCTCCGTGACATTCTGTGGCCTGGGCGCGTTCTTGATAGCCTCTGTCTGGGCATCTGTGGGTCGAATGCCATCCACCGCGATCTTTCTCCCCCAAAACTCCACTTTTGTTGCCATGAAGATGCATTTCGACCTCTTCAACCGCAGCCCTACGCGATCCAGTCACTGGAGGACCTCTCCAGGTTTTGTAGGTGCTCGACAGTATCCCGACCCGTGACCAATATGTCATCCTGAAAAACTACCGTGCGTGGTACCGACTTGAGAAGGCTCTCCATGTTTCTCTGGAAGATCACTGCAGCCGACCGAATCCAAACGGGCATCTATTGTAGATGAACAGTCCCTTGTGCGTGTTGATGCAGGTGAGGCACTTCGAAGACTCCTCCAGCTCCTGTGTCATGTATGCCGAAGTCAGGTCGAGCTTGGTGAACGTCTTGCCTCCTTCCAGCGTCGCAAGTAGGTTGTCTGCCTTCGGTAGCGGGTATTGGTCCTGTTGCGAGAAACGATTAATAGTTACTTTATAATCGCCGCAAATCCTGACCATGCCATCACTTTTGAGTACTGGAACAATCGGGCTGGCCCACTTGCTGAATTCCACTGGGGAGATGATGCCCTCGCGTTGCAGCCTGTCCAGTTCGATTTCCACTCTCTCCCTCATCATGTGAGGTACCGCTCGCGCCTTGTGATGAATGGGTCGTGCCTCTGGGTCCAAGTGGATCCGCACCTTCGCCCCGGAAAAGTTTCCAATGCCTGGCTCAAAAAGGAAAGGAAATTTGTTAAGAACCTGGGTACATGAGGCCTTATCCACATGTGATAGCGCCCGGATGTCATCCCAGTTCCAGCGGATTTTGCCCAGCCAGCTCCTTCCAAGCAGTGTGGGGCCATCGTCCAGGACAATCCAGAGTGGCAGTTCGTGCACCGTGCCCTCGTAGGTGACCTTGACCGTGGCGCTGCCCATGACAGTGATGAGCTCTTTGGTGTACGTTCTCAGTTTCGTGTGGATGGGGCCAAAGGCTGGTCTGAGTGCCTTGTTGCACCACAATCTCTCAAACATCTTTTTACTCATGATGGATTGGCTAGCACCAGTGTCCAGTTCCATGGCTACGGGTAAGCCATTCAATTTTACATTTAGCATTATAGGTAGACATTTCGTCGAAACTGTGTGCACCCCGTGTACTTCAGCATCTGCCTCCTCTCTCTGAGGCTCAAAATTGCTTTGATCCACCATGGACCGATCTTCCTCTGCCACGTGGTGGTTAGCAGGTTTTGCAGAGCTTGCAGCTCGTCTGCAAGCTCGTTGGAGGTGCACCATTGTTCTACAGCTCTTGCAAACATACCCTTTGAAGCAGCATGAATAGGCTGAATGGAAGCCTCCACAACGCCAACAAGGTGCGAATTGCCTTGCATTCATCCTTTGTTGAGGACTCTGAGTCATCTGAGTCACCTGAGGCCTGCTGGCAGTTGCAGACTCAAGGTTTCTGCCCTGTACATTTCTGCTCGCAAACACAGTTCCAGTTAATTTATGAACATTGCTAGCACTTGTGTGCTGAGAGATTTGTTTGGTGTTATCACTGGTGGACATAAATGCCTGTGCTATCGCAATGGCCTTACTGAGGGTCGGTGTCTCTACAGTCAAAAGTTTTCGTAGGATGGTCTCGTGGCCAATGCGCAGTACAAAAAAGTCTCTGAGCATCTGCTCCAGGTAGCCATCAAACTCACATTGTCCTGCAAGTCGCCTTAGCTCGGCGACATAGCTCCCCACTTCCTGACCTTCAGATCGCTGGCACATGTAGAACCGATTCCTCGCCATCAGCACGCTCTCCCTCGGGTTAAGATGCTCCCGAACCAGTGTACACAGCCCCTCATACGACTTATCTGTGGGTTTCACTGGAGCCAGAAGATTCTGTGAGGAGGACCGCTCTCCTTTTTTCAGCGCTTCCTTCACCGTCCAGCTCGTTGGCTACAAAGTACTGGTCTAGCCGTTCGACATAGGCTTCCCAGTCCTCAACCTCCGAGAACTTCTCCAGGATGCCCACAGTTTGCTGCACCTTTGCGTTGGATTCGTATACTCATCGCCAGTTATTGTGTTCTAACACAATGAGACTGCACACAGGGAGGTTAAAGTAACAGTGACCTCAGTCTTTATTAAGACACTCCAGAGTGAGGAACAGGCCTTAGGGGTCGGCTTATATACAGTGCTCCCAAAGGACGCTGGGATCCCTTGGGACTTCAGGGTATGCGCTCCCTGGTGGCGGAACATGGGAGGGCATGCTTTATAGATACATAACAGGTTCTCTCTGATTAATTAGGTTCCCACGGATTAATTTTTTTTCCTCTACATGTAAGAAATGCCAATTTGCACACAGCAAGCTCCCACAAACAGCAATGTGATAATGACCAGATCATCTGTTTTTGTTATGTTGATTGAGAGATAAATATTGGCCCCAGGACATCAGGGATAACTCCCCTGCTCTTCTTTGAAATAGTGCCATGGGATCCACCTGGGATCCACCCAAGAGAGCAGACGGGACCTCAGTTTAACATTGCATCCAAAAGACGGCACCTGGACAATGCAGCACTCCCTCAGTACTGCCCCTCCGACAGTGCAGCACTCCCTCAGTACTGCCCCTCCAACAGTGCAGCACTCCCTCAGCAATGCACTGGGAGTGTCAGCCTTGATTTTGTGCTCTAGTCCCTGGAGGAGGACATGAACCTACATATTTCTGACTCAGAGGCGAGTGTGCTGCCCACTGAGCCACAGCTGACACCCAATAGAGCTGAGCTGTTTGGATAACCATTCTTAGTATTTTTCCTAATGTATACATTTTACATTAAAACAGAAGATGCTGGAAATACTCAGCGGGTCAGGTAGCGTCTGTGGAGAGAGAAACAGAGTTAATGTTTCAGGTTGTTGTGCTTTCATTAGAATTGGACAAGTTTGAGATGTGACATATTTTTAAGCAAGTGCAGAGGCAGGGATGGGGGGACGGGAGGAAAAAACAAAAGGGACGATCTGGGATAGGGTGAAAGGCAGGAGAGATTAAATGCTGCAAATAGGAATGGCAGAATCATCAAAGGCTGACGCCTGAAAAAGTATGGGCATAGGTAATGGTCAGAAATTGTTGAACTCGATGTTGAGTTCAGAAGGCTGTAAAGTGCCTGATCAAAAGATGAGGTGCTGTTCCTCGAGCTTGTGTTGCGCTTCATTGGAACAGTGTAGGAGGCCGAGGACAGAGAGGTCAGAGTGGGAGTGGGGTGGAGAATTAAAGTGACAGGCGACTGGAAGCTCAGGGTCACCCTTACGGATCAATCTGTGTTTGGTCTCCCCAATGTAGAGGAGACCACATTGTGAGCAGAGAATACAGTATACTAAATTGAAAGAAGTACAAGTAAATCACTGTTTCACTTGGAAGAAGTGTTTGGGGCCCTGGACAGTGGGAATGGAGGAGGTAAAAGGGCAGGTGTTGCATCTCCTGCGCTTGCACAGGAGGGGGTGTTGGGGGTAATTGAGGAGTGGACCAGCATATCACAGGGGGAGCGATCTCTTCGGACTGCTGAGAGGGGAGGGGAGGGGACATTGTGGTTGGTGGTGGGATCAAGCTGGATCGGACTCCAGCCCACTGACTCCCACAGCTATCTGGACTACACGTGCTTCCTGTAAGGATTCCATTCCATTCTCCCAGTTTCTCCGTCTCCGCCGCATCTGTTCTGCCGACTTTCCATACTAGCTCTAGATTCCCTCTAGTTCTAGATTCCCCCACGAGGGGAAACATCCTCTCTGCATCCACCTTGTCAAGCCCCCTCAGAATCTTAAATGTTTCAATAAGATCACCTCTCATTCTTCTAAACTCCAATGAGTACAGGCCCAACCTGCTCAACTTTTCTTCATACGACAACTCCTTCATCTCAGGAATCAACCTTGTGAATCTTCTCTGAACTGCCTCCAATGCAAGTATATCCTTGCATAAAAGGAGCGGATGTGCAGCGGTCCGGGAGCATCATGGAGGCCCCGATGTGCGTGAGAACACCAGCGGCAGGTCGGGGCCATAAAAGGAGCGGAGGTGTGGCAGCCCGGGAGCAGCGTGGAGGCCCCGATGTGCGTGAGAACACCAGCGGCAGGTCGGGGCCATAAAAGGAGCGGAGGTGTGGCAGCCCGGGAGCAGCGTGGAGGCCACTTCAGGCAGCAGTGTGAGCTGGTGCAGGAGGGCGATGGCAGCGAAGAGTGACGTCATCAAGGTCCAGTTCATTGATTGGAGAGTGGGCAGATACAGCAGGAGCGGCGAGAGACTGTGGAGAGATGTGATGGAGCCCAGGAGAGGCGTGAGTTTGGGGCCCAGGGGCAGCACGGGCCAGCCCACACTGTGATATGTGTGCGCACTAGGCCCGTGCAGCAGAGCAGTTCTCCAGTCATCTTGGATGACCCTTGCCACTGGACCAAAACCTAGCTCTGTTAAACCCGTGTGGTGGCTGGTGTGCAACGGCCACCACATGTTAAAAAAATCCACGCACAGGCATCGTCCATTCTTCAGGATGTAGTTCGGGATCTGGAATATTAGATCCTTCATTGAAACACCTGTGAACTCATCCTTTTTGGCGTGGAAGCAAGTCATCCTCGCTTTGAGGGACTGCCTATGACTGACTGGTTATACTAGTGATTCCAATATGTCCTCAACTGAGGATTCCCCATTACGGTGGTTGACATGGCCCTCAACTGTGTCCATTCTATTTCCCGCTCTTCTGCTCTCACCCCTTCCACTCTCTCTCAGAACCATGACAGGGTTCCCCTTGTCCTCGCCTTTCACCCCACCAGCCTCCACGTTCAACGGATCATCCTCTGCCATTTCCGCCATTTGGCAGGCGAAGACTCACTCACACTGGGCAGCTGCACAATGCTGGTACTGTAATTGTAATACGTGGAATGTTGGTCCAGGGTATGTATAGAATGGAGTCTCTCGAGTGAATCATAGACACAGCACAGAAGGAGGCCATTCGGCCCATCGTGCCTGTGCCGGCTCTTTGAAAGAGCGATCCAATTAGTCGCATTTCCCCCCCACCCCGCTATTTCTTGAGTGCCCTACAAAATTTTCCTTTAAGTATTTATCCAATTCCCTTTTGAAAGTTACTATTGAATCTGCTCCCACCGCCCTTTCAGGCAGCGCGTTCCAGATCACAACAACTCGCTGCGTAAAAACAAATTCTCCTTATCCCCCTCTGGTTCTTTTGCCAATTACCTTCAATCTGTACCCTCTGGTTACCGATCCTCCTGCCACTGAAAACAGTTTATCCTGATCTACATTATCAAAATTTTTGAACACCTCCATTTAATCTCCCGCTTCACCTTCTCTGCTCTAAGGAGAACAGTTCCAGTGGTTTGGAAACAGATTGTATTTTTGAAACTTTTGAAAAATGGCACCAACGTGGAAAGTCAGAAGGCACAATGGGCCAAATGTGAGAGTCGATGGGCTCAAATTTCCCCAACCCCTTTTTCTGGTGCCCTCACCCGAGGTGCACCGCTTTTGTCCACCTCCAAGTGCACTGAAAATTTTCCTCCCGATTCTGGCCGCTCCCCAGCTTCTCCTCGGTGGGGTAGCGTTACTGGTTAAAGAGGAGATTAACGCAATAGTAAGGAAGGACATTAGCTTGGATGATGTGGAATCTATATGGGTAGAGCTGCGGAACACCAAAGGGCAGAAAACGCTAGTGGGAGTTGTGTACAGACCACCAAACAGTAATAGTGAGGTTGGGGATGCATCAAACAGGAAATTAGGGATGCGTGCAATAAAGATATGGCAGTTATCATGGGTCACTTTAATCTACATATAGATTGGGCTAACAAAACTGGTAGCAATACTGTGGAAGAGGATTTCCTGGAGTGTATAAGGGATGGTTTTCCAGACCAATATGTCGAGGAACCAACGAGAGCTGGCCATCCTAGACTGGGTGTGGTGTAATGAGAGAGGATTAATTAGCAATCTTGTTGTGCGAGGCCCCTTGGGGAAGAGTGACCATAATATGGTAGAATTCTTCATTAAGATGGAGAGTGACACAGTTAATTCAGAGACTCGGGTCCTGAATTTAAAGAAAGGTAACTTCGATGGTATGAGACATGAATTGGCTAGGGTAGACTGTCAAATGATATTTAAAGGGTTGACAGTGGTTAGGCAATGGCAGACATTTAAAGATCACATGGATGAACTTCAACAACTGTACATCCCTGTCTGGCCTAAAAATAAAACGGGGAAGGTGGCTTAACCATGGCTAACAAGGGAAATTAGGGATAGTGTTAAATCCAAGGAAGAGGCATATAAATTGGTCAGAAAAAGCAGCAAACCTGAGAATTAGGAGAAATTTAGAATTCAGCAGAGGACAAAGGGTTTAATTAGGAGGGGGAACATAGAGTATGAGAGTAAGCTTGCAGGGAACATAAAAACTGACTGCAAAAGCTTCTATAGATATGTGAAGAGAAAAAGATTAGTGAAGACAAATGTAGGTCCCTGGCAGTCAGAATCAGGTGAATTTATAATGGGGAACAAAGAAATGGCAGACCAATTGAACAAATACTTTGGTTCTGTCTTCACTAAGGAAGACACAAATAACCTTACGGAAATACTAGGGGACTGAGGGTCTAGCGAGAAGGAGGATCTGAAGGAAATCCTTATTAGTCAGGAAATTGTGTTTGGGAAATGGATGGGATTGGAGGCCGATAAATCCCCAGGGCCTGATAGTCTGCATCCCAGAGTACTTAAGGAAGTGGCCCTCGAAATAGTAGATGCATTGGTGGTCATTTTCCAACATTCTATAGACTCTGGATCAGTTCCTATTGGAGGGTAACTAATATAACCCCACTTTTTAAAAAAGGAGGGAGAGAGAAAACAGGGAATTATAGGCCTGTTTAGCCTGACATCAGTAGTGGGGAAAATGTTGGAATCAATTATTAAGGATGTAATAGCAGCGCATTTGGAAAGCAGTGACAGGATCGGTCCAAGTCAACATGGATTTATGAAATGGAAATCATGCTTGACAAATCTAGAATTTTTTGAGGATATAACTAGTAGAGTGGACAAGGAAGAAACAGTGGATGTGATGTATTTGGACTTTCAAAAGGCTTTTGACAAGGTTCCACACAAGAGATTAGTGTGCAAAATTAAAGCACATGATATTGGGGGTAATGTATTTACATGGATAGAGAACTGGTTGGCAGACAGGAAGCAAAGCGTAGGAATAAACAGTTCCTTTTCAGAATGGCAGGCAGTGACTAGTGAGGTACCGCAAGGTTCAGTGCTGGGACCCCATCTATTTACAATATACATTAATGATTTAGATGAAGGAATTGAATATAATATCTCCAAGTTTGCAGATGACACTAAGCTGGGTGGCAGTGTGAGCTGAGAGGAGGATGCTAAGAGGCTGCAGGGTGACTTGGACAGGTTAGGTGAGTGGGCAAATGCTTGGCAGATGCAGTATAATGTAGATAAATGTGAGGTTATCCACTTTAGTGGCAAAAACAGGGAGAGAGTATATTATCTAAATGGTGACAGATTAAGAAAAGGGGAGGTGCAACAAAACCTGGGTGTCATGGTACATCAGTCATTGAAAGTTGGCATGCAGGTACATCAGGTGGTGAAGAAGGCAAATCGCATGTTGGCCTTCATAGCGAGAGGATTTGAGTATAGGAGCAGGGAGGTGTTACTGCAGTTGTACAGGGCCTTGATGAAGCCACACCTTGAATATTGTGTACAGTTTTGGTCTCTTAATCTGAGGAAGGACATTCTTGCTATTGAGGGAGTGAAGCGAAGGTTCACCAGACTGATTCCAGGAATGGCAGGACTAACATATGAAGAAAGACAGGATCGACTAGGCTTATAGTCACTGGAATCTAGAAGAATGAGAGGGGATCTCATCGAAACATATATAATTCTGATGGGATTAGACAGGTTAGATGCAGGAAGAATGTTCCTGATGTTGGGGAAGTCCAGAACCAGGGTTCACAGTCTAAGGATAAGGGGTAAGCCATTTAGGACCGAGATGAGGAGAAACTTCTTCACTCAGAGAATTGTGAATCTGTGGAGTTCTCTACCACAGAAAGTTGTTGAGGCTAAACAGACCAAGGGGTATGGAGAGAAAGCAGGAATGGGGTACTAAAGTTGCATTATCAGCCATGATCATATTGAATGGTGGTACAGGCTCGAATGGCCGAAAGGCCCACTCCTGCACCTATTTTCTATGTTTTTATGTTTCTATATGGCCTTCTTTGACCGTACAAAGGCCTTTGACACTGTTAACCGCGAGTGACTATAGAGCATCCTCCTCTGTTTCGGCTGGCCCCCAAAAGTTTGTTGCCATCCTCCGCCTGCTCCACGATGACATGCAAGCCGTGATCCTGACCAACGGATCCACCACAGACCCAATCCACATCCGGACCGGGGTCAAGCAGGGCTACGTCAACGCAGCCTTCCTCGCTGCAATGCTCCACCTCACACTCAACAAGCTCCCCGTTGGAGTGGAACTAAACTATAGAACCAGTGGGAACCTGTTCAACCTTTGTTGTCCCCAGGCCAGATCCAAGACAGTCCCATCCTCTGTCGTCGAACTACAGTATGGACGACGCTTGCATCTGTGCGCATTCAGAGGCTGAACTCCAAGTCATCGTCAACATCTTCACCAAGGCGTACGAAAGCATGGGCCTTACAATAAACATCTGTAAGACAAAGGTCCTCCACCAATCTGACCCCGCCACACAGCACTGCTCCCCCCAGTCATCAAGATTCACGGTGCGGCCTTAGACAACATGGACCACTTTCCATACCTCGGGAGCCTATTATCAGCAAGGGCAGACATCGACAACGGGGTTCAACACCGTCTCCAGTGCGCCAGCGCAGCCTTCGGCCGCCTGAGGAAGAGAGTGTTCGAAGATCAGGTCCTCAAATTTGGCAACAAACTTATGGTCTACAGGGAGTGATACCCGCCCTCCTGTATGGCTCAGAGATGTGGAGCTGTATGGCTCAAATCGTTGGAGAAATACCACCAACGATGTCTCCGCAAGATCCTGCAAATCCCCTGGGAGAACAGACGCACCAGTTCATCCACCAGACTCACAACCACCTGCCTCATCATGGATCCCCCGAACCCAACTGACTGGAGTTTTACTGAGTCTTGTGAACATCACGTGACTGGCTAAGCCACTCCCAACTCAACAGCTCTACCAGCCTGTGAGCATCCTCACAGGTGCATCCATGACATGACCCTCAGAACTGGAAAAGTTTGAGGTTAACAGATTCTTAAGGAAGTGCAGGGACAGTGAAAGGGGGAGGGGAGGAAAGAACAAAAGGGAAGGTCTGTGATAGGGTGGAAAGCAGGAGAGATTTAAAAGACAAAAGAGGTGAAGGACAAAAATGAGATGGTAATGGCACAAGTTAGGAAACAAAAGATGAGTCTAGATGGGGTGTGAATGGCAGAATCATCACCAGCTGCCATGGGGAAGAAAGAAAATGGGGGGTTGTAAAATAAAAAGGGAGGAAAGGGCACTTTCTGTCACAAATGTGGAGACTTCCTTCACTAGGTTAGACAACAACAACAACTTGCATTTCTATGGCAACTTTAATGCAGTAAAATTTCCCAAGGGGCTTCACAGGAGCGATTCCCAAACAAAATTTGACGCCGAGCCACATAAGGTGATATTAGGACAGGTGACAAGAGGTAGGTTTTAAGGAGCGTCTTAAAGGAAGAAAGAGAGGTAGAGAGACGGAGAGGTTTAGGAAGGGAGTTCTAGAGCTTGGGGCCCAAGTAGCTGAAGGCACGGCCACCGATGGTTGAGCGATTATAATCAGGGATGCTCAGGAGGGCAGAATTGGAGGAGCGCAGAGATCTGAGAGTAAAACAACACATTCTGGATGGGTTGGTATGGTGCGTGATGCTCGGGATACATCGGTGCTTGTTTAGGGTTGCTCCTGATAGGTCAGTGGGGGGTGGGGGGGATCATTAGTCTCAACCTAGATGTCTTGTATTGCCTGGGGCCAAGTATTGGGTGATTCGGAGCCCATTCCTTTCAAGGAACCCGTCCAATTATCCTCTATTAAAGGGGAATCTCGCTTACTCAGGGTAAGTAACATACATAAGGAAAGAACTTGCATTTATATAGCGCCTTTCGTGACCTCAACATGTCCCAAAATGCTTTACAGCCAATCAAGTACTTTTGAAGTGTAGTCATCATTGTAATGTAGGACATGTTATCAAAGTTGTTTCTTAAGCATTTTAACAACAACAACTTGTATTTATATATTAACATCGTAAAACGACCCAAAGCGCCTCACAGGAGCGATTACCAAACAAAATTTGACACCGAGCCGCATAAGGAGATATTAGGACAGGTGTTCAAAAGCTTGGTCAAAGAGGTAGGTTTTAAGGTGCGTCTTAAAGAAAGAAAATAAATATTTGCATTTATATAGTGCCTTTTGCGACCACCGGATGTCTCAAAGCGCTTTACAGCCAATTAAGTACTTTTGGAGTGTAGTCACTGTTGTAATGTAGGAAACGTGGCAGCCAACTTGCTCCCACAAAGAGCAATGTGATAAGGACCAGATAATCTGTTTTTTGTTATGTTGATTGAGGAATAAATATTGGCCCCATGACACCGGGGATAATCCCCTGCTCTTCTTATTAAGTGCCATGAGATCTTTTATGTCCACCCGAGAGAGCAGATGGGGCCTCGGTTTAACGTCTCATCCGAAAGACGGCTCCTCCAACAGTGCAGCGTTCCCTCAGTACTGCTCCTCCCACAGTGCAGCGCTCCCTCAGTACTGCCCCTCCGACAGTTCAGCACTCCCTCAGTACTGCCCTTCCGACAGCGCAGCACTCTCTCAATACTGCCCCTCCGACAATGCAGCACTCCCTCAATATTGCCTCTCCGACAGTGCGGCACTCCCTCAATACTGCTCCTCCGACAGTACGGCGCTCCCTCAGTACTGCCCCTCCGACAGTGCAGCACTCCCTCAGTACTGCCCCTCCGACAGTGCAGCACTCCCTCAGTACTGCCCCTCCGACAGTGCGGCAGTCCCTCAGTACTGCCCCTCCGACAGTGCGGCACTCCCTCAGTACTGCCCCTCCGACAGTGCGGCACTCCCTCAGTACTGCCCCTCTGACAGTGCAACGTCCCTCAGTACTGCCCCCTCCGACAGTGCAGCACTCCCTCAGTACTGCACCTCCAACAATGCAGCACTCCCTCAGTACTGCCCCTCCGACAGTGCAGCACTCCCTCAGTACTGCACCTCCAACAATGCAGCGCTCCTTCAGTACTGCCCCTCCGACAGTGCGGCTCCCTCAGTACTGCACCTTCGACAGTGCAACGTCCCTCAGTGCTGCCCCTCCAACAGTACAGCACTCCCTCAGTACTGCCCCTCTGACAGTGCAGCGCTCCCTCAGTACTGCCCCTCCCGACAGTGCAGCGCTTCCTCAGTACTACACCTCTAACAGTGCAGCACTCCCTCAGTACTGCCCCTCTGACAGTGCAGCGCTCCCTCAGTACTGCCCCTCCCGACAGTGCAGTGCTCCCTCAGTACTACACCTCCAACAGTGCAGCACTCCCTCAGTACTGCCCCTCTGACAGTGCAGCGCTCCCTCAGTACTGCCCCTCTGACAGTGCAGTGCTCTCTCAGTACTGCACTCGAGTGTCAGCCTTGATTTTTGTGCTCCAGTCCCTGGAGTGAGACTTGAACCCACAACCTTCTGACTCAGAGGCGAGGGATTGCTGCCCCGAGCTACAACTAAACGAGGAGAGGCAGAGAGGTGTAAGGAGGTAAATTCCAGCGTTTAGGGTCCAGGCGGCAACCACATTATGGACAAATCGAAGGGAAGATGCCGCAGGAACGCTGTGACAACATATGTGACCTTGAACACCAGTGCAAAAAAATAGGATGGAACAAAGGGGATTGATCAGTGAATGCAGGAAGTTTGGAAGCAGTTGCAACTGCAAACAGCATTGCCTTCAGTTCCATTTCCTCACATCCGCCCCCTCCCTCCGCACCCCTACCAAACTACCCCGAGAGGCTCAACACTTTTGCATATCTGTGCATTAAATTTAGCGGTGACAGTCTGAAGGTGAAGGTGTGTTCCGCTCAGCTGCACAATGTTTAGCGTCGCTTCTCATTTCAGGAAGCTGATGGTTTAAGACAATAAGGGCTGGAAATTCGTTATGGCCCGCTTTGAGGTGGGGATGGTGCTGGTGTGCTTACTTTAGTGCTGAGCGATGTCTACTGCCCCAAAATGGGATATTCAGTTGTATTGCCCCATGAGGGAGCGCTAAGGGAAGCGTTGCACACTCCTTTTAGAGCGCTAAAGGCATCGCAGGGCGGGAGCGCTTCTCACGTTGAGGAGCTGGGATACTGGCAGCCCAGCGCAGAGATGAGGTCGACCATGTGAAACCTGCAAAAAAAATGGAAGGGAGGCTCCCCACTGCCTGCCACAGGTAAGAGAGGGAAGTAAATTGTTAAAAATGTGAATCTCCACACTGACCTCTTCATTCCCTGCGATATCCCTTCCCCGAGTCGGGAGCAGCGCCCGGCGCTACAGCAGGCCAGTGCGGTCAATATTGGAAACATCGCAAAAGGGGGGTGCTGCACACTCCGTGACGTCACCAAGTGAGCGGGGCTAGAGTTAGGCGCAGCGCTAAATGACAGCGCCACCCCTAAACCACCAGCGAAGTCCACGGCAAGCTGTCACAGCGCGGCGCTCGGGCGGGAGGTGTTGAGCGGCCCCTTAGCGCCCCTCTCTGGTGCTAACGGTGGCACTAAACAGCCGAATTTCTCCCCCGAAGTATGCAATTTACGTCCTTTTAAGAATTCCTTTCTGGTTTTACGTATTGTGACAACGGAAGAACAAAATTCGTCTGCCTGTCTCGGAATACACTGCAAGTGCTTCAAATATTAACACCTCAACTTGAACAGGGGCTGCTTAATCTGCAGCTCCCTATTCAGCTCACACACACACACACAGTCAAAACTCACCATAAAGCAACAGCACATATTGTAATAAGATTTAATGCATACAAACCCTTTTGATCTCAATTTAATTTAATTCAGGTTGTGCCCATTTTTAAAAAAACAAACAGGTTAACAAGATTATTATAATAATATATGAACCGTCCGAGGCTGCTGGAAGTAGTCTAGCAACCCAACCTGCTGCAGCTGCAGTGCTGGGGGATTCTGCGTGGGCTGCTGTATCACAGCTCGTAACCTGGGCTTGCTCATGTCCCTGACCGCGGGCAGGGAGATGGTGCACGGGACCGCATTTTACAACATGCTCCAACTGTTAAAAAGGAAACCAATATTAGACATAATTGCCAGGAGGGATTTTAAGACTGTAATCGACAGCAATGATAACCCTTTCTCCTCCTCACAGGTCCAAACACAGACTGGAGTGGCAGTGGGCAGGACAGGGGGGCATCAGGGGATCTCATTTACCCTCCTGTCCCATCTCATTGACTTTGTTTTACGCAACATGTTAGTTACCCTGTTCCAACACGGACCAATATACAATATCTACATTTGCTTTCTTAAAAAAAAGGTACAGGTTGTCATCGAAGCACAGCACGCAGATCTCAGTGCAGAAAGATAGAGGGAGAGAAAGAGGGAGATAGGGAGGGAGAGAGGGGGAAGGAAATAGAGACAGAGGGAGAGGGAAATAGGGAGAGGCAGAAAGGGAAAGAAAGAGAGGGGGGAGAGAGGGAGAGCTAGAGTGAGAGAGTTACAGATAGAGGGAGAGAGAGGACGGGGCAAGAGGGAGTTAGAGCGAGACAGAGGGAGGGAGGGAGAGAGGAGAACGGGAGAGGGAGAGCAAGAGGGAGAGAAAGCGAGCTGGAGGGAGAAAGAGGAATAGAGAGAGAGTGGGAGAGAAAGATAGAGGGGAGAGACAAAGAGATAGATATATGGAGACAGATACACAGAGATAGAGGGAGAGAGATAGAAAGAGAGAGGGAGGGAGAAATTGAGATAGAGAGAGACGGAGATAGAGATAGACAGCGAGAGAGACACAGATTGAGATAGAGAGAGATGGAGAGAGTCAGACTGAGACAGAGATAGATAGTGATAGAGACGGAGTAAGAGAGAGATCTTTATTCGTTCATGGGATATGGGTGTCGCTGGCAAGGCCAGCATTTATTGCCCATCCCTAATTGCCTTTGAGAAGGTGGTGGTGAGTCCTTTTCTTGAATTTCTGCAGTCTGTGTGGTGAAGGTGTTCTCACAGTGCTGTTAGGGAAGGAGTTCCAGGATTTTGACCCGGCAACGCTGAAGGAACGGCCGATATATTTCCAAGTCAAGGCGGTGTGTGACTTGGAGGGGAATGTGGAGGTGATGGTGTTCCCATGCGCCTGCTGCCCTTGTCCTTCTAGATGGTAGAGGTCACGGGTTTGAAGAAGCCTTGGCGAGTTGCTGCAGTGCATCTTGTAGATGGTACACACTGCAGCCACGGTGCGCCGGTGGTGGAGGGAGTGAATGTTTAAGGTGGTGGATGGGGTGTAAATCAAATGGGCTGATTTGTAGTGTCAAGCTTCTTGAGTGTTGTTGGAGCTGCACTCATTCAGATAAGTGGAGAGTATTCCATCACACTCCTGACTTGTGCCTTGTAGATGGTGGAAAAGCTTTGGGGAGTCAGGAGGTGAGACACTCGCCACAGAATACCCAGCCTCTGACCTGCTCTTGTTGCGGCAGTATTTATGTGGTTGAGTTTCTGGTCAATGGTGACCCCCAGGATGTTGATGGTGGGGGATTCGGTAATGGTAATGATGTTGAATGTCAAGGGGCGGTGGTTAGACTCTCGGTTGTTGGAGATAGTCATTGCCTGGCACTTGTGTGGTGCGAATCTTACTTGCCACTTATCAGCCCAAGCCTGAATGTTGTTCAGGTCTTGCTATATGCGGGCACGGACTGCTCCATTATCTGAGAAGTTGCGAATGGAACTGAACATTGTGCAATCATCAGCAAACATCCCCACTTCTGACCTTATGACAGAAGGAAGGTCATTGATAAAGCTGCTGAAGATAGTTGGACCAAGGACACTGCCCTGAGGAACTCCTGCAGCGACGTCCTAGGGCTGTGATGATTGACCTCCAACCATCACAACCATCTTCCTTTGTGCTCGGTATGTCTCCAGCCAGTTGAGAGTTTTCCACCTGAATCCCAGTGACTTCAGTTTTACTAGGGCTCCTTGATGCCTCACTCAGTCAAATGCTGCCTTGATGTCAAGGGCCGTCACTCTCACATCACCTCTGGAATTCAGCTTTTTTGTCCATGTTTGAACCGAGGTTGTAATGAGGTCTGGAGCAGAGTAGTCCTGGCTGAACCCAAACTGGGCAGCGGTGAGCAGGTTATTGGTGAGCAAGTGCCGCTTGATGGCAGTGTCGGCAACACCTTCCATCACTTTGCTGATGATTGAGAGTAGACTGATGGGGTGGTAATTGGCTGGGTTGGATCGATAGAGAGAAAGAGAGATAGAGAAAGAGAAACAGAAAGGGAGAAAGGGACAGACATAGAGAGCGAGAGACAGAAAGAGGGAGAGAATGACCGCAAGAGAGATGGATGGAGAGACAGAAAGAGAGAGATAGGGAGAGCGAGTGCTAGAGAGAAACAGACAGACAGAGAGCGAGAGATCATCCTGTATTTCCTCTAACTCCATTCCTCCTCCCCCCTTCCTGCGGGTGCCCACAGCACTAACAATCTCCAGATCAGATGCCTCGTATAAACTTCCCACGTTTCGCTCTCCTGGTTTACAATGTCATCTCAAACTCTCAATTATGTTACAACTCCCTCCAAGCTATTCATTACTCTCCATTATTGTCAACGGTCTTGCTTTCTCATAAGTGCTGAATAATGTCTTGTGTTAAGCCCCAATACGCCACAATTATCGAATGCAAGGCTTGTGCATTATTAAAACGGGTTTGAAAAATGTCTTTGCTACCTTCAGCTAAATATATTTCAGAGATTTCCGCCTCGCCAGGCTTGGCTGAGAAGGGGTCGCAGCAATAAAATGGGACGGACGGGCCTCTGAGATTTCCCCCGAGTCTTTCTGGACATGTACAATTAAGCTGCTGTAATCATTAAGCTGATGTTTTAATTGGCTTTGATGTACAGCAGTTGCTATTTATTAGGTTGCGTGGTAGCAATAACTGGGGCAGGATTAGTCAGCCACTTGTGCATTGGATCTGTCCTCATAAATCCACACATAAAGGAACAGCACACTGTCCTGCAAATAAAAACAGAGCCAGCCCTCTTAACATTCCCATCGTTTTTCAACAGAAGTAATGGCCCTCTTATCCCCCGCGCCCCCCATTAACCCTCTCCTATCTCACCATGCCTAGCAGCACATGGCATTATAGGTCACCTTGCAGATTGCATTTCACCCAACGTTTATGGCCAATTACACGGCGATTTCAACTTCACCTCACTGTAAAGCGCAGGCTGCTTACTAAATGTTCAATGTTGAGGCTTGACGAGCCAGCCTAGATGTTGCCGGTGATTTCGGACTGCCTGGGGATCATCAGTAACAATCTACAGAGGAAAGGGTGAGCGCATATTAATCGACCTGCCCGGGCTGCACTTCCATTGGATTTGGGCTGTGGTTAGTTTTCCTTTGGGCGGAGAGAGAGGTAATCGGGGGAAAATCTCAATAAAAACTATTTGAGTTTAAAATTCGGGGTACGCCCCCGTTTGGAGGCGATAACACACGCAAGGCATGAGACTTTGCGTCAGGCGCAGAATTCCCGCCTTTCACGAGAAATTGGGGTTAGCGCTCCTGCCGAAAGGAAGTGGAGCGCAAAATCAAGGGCTCCCCTTCCATTCTGGGGCGGCGGGGGGACACACACACACACACACACACGGCTCGGGAGGGGGGAGCATGGGTCGGGAGGGGGGACACGGCTCAGGACGGGGGGACAAGGCTCGGGAGGGGACAAGGCACGGGAGGGGGGGGGACAAGGCTCGGGAGGGGGGGGGACAAGGCTCGGGAGCGGGGGGGGGGACAAGGCTCGGGAGGGGGGGGACAAGGCTCGGGAGGGGGGGGGACAAGGCTCGGGAGGGGGGGGGACAAGGCTCGGGAGGGGGGGGGACAAGGCTCGGGAGGGAGGGGACAAGGCTCGGGAGGGGGGGGACAAGGCTCGGGAGGGAGGGGACAAGGCTCGGGAGGGGGGGGGAACAAGGCTCGGGAGGGAGGGGACAAGGCTCGGGAGGGGGGGGACAAGGCACGGGAGGGAGGGGACAAGGCTCGGGAGGGGGGAGCACGGCTCAGCAGCGTGACGCTTTGAGCCGTGTAGGAGGGGCTTTTCCCTGAAATAAAGGGACGGGCTCAAGCTGCAAACTTTGCATTGATGAAAGGGTCCTACCTGGACCACTGGGGAGCGGGGGTGCCGCACGATCAGCCCGGCACTCGGGCAAAGCGCCAGGCTGAGCGATCGCGGCACCGACCTCGTGTCCAAAGCGGCAACAGGGTGCACAAGAAAAGCAGAATTTGTTTTATTTTTTCCGACCAGCAGCAGCCCACGTCCCCTTTAACCAGCGCCCTGCGAGCGGTCGGCCACCCAGTACGTGCCCCCTCAATCTGACGCTGTCACGCCCAGTTGCAGTTTCAGGGGGCAATACCCCATGGGGGGGCTGGTGGGGCGCAGTGCAGGAGATCGAGGTGCAACGCTGTAGTGCTGCCACATCTAAACGCACGCCGAATTTAGCGAGAGTAGTTAACGTCGCCACGTCCAGTCGCAAAGTCATTAGCATCCCATTAGTGCGGGGGGTGCTAACGGGGCACACAAATGACCTGAATATCTCCCCCGCGAATCTAGAATTATGGAAACACACAGCACAGAAAGAGGTCATTCGGCCCATCGTGCCTCTCTGAAAGAGCGATCCAATTAGTCCCACTCCCCCTGTTCTTTCCCCACAGCCCTGCACATTTTTTTCCTTTTAAGGAAACTTGCTGCCACAGGGAGTGGTTGAGGCGAATAGTATCGATGCATTTAAGGGGAATCTGGATAAACACATGAGGGAGAAAGAAATCGAAGGAAATGCTGATGGGATGAGATGAAGAGGGGTGGGAGGAGGCTCGTGTGGAGCAGAAACACCGACCCGGATCAGTGGGGCCGAACGGCCTGTTTCTGTGCTGTAAATACTGTGTA
Source organism: Pristiophorus japonicus (assembly GCF_044704955.1). Lineage (NCBI taxonomy): Eukaryota > Metazoa > Chordata > Chondrichthyes > Pristiophoridae > Pristiophorus > Pristiophorus japonicus. The sequence continues at coordinate 108,171,292 of NC_091990.1, read as the reverse complement.
ATTCTGTAAGTATTTATCCAATTCCCTTTTGAAAGTTACTATTGAATATGCTCCCACCGCCCTTTCAGGCAGCGCGTTCCAGATCACAACAACTCGCTGCGTAAAAAAATTATTCACCTCATCTCTCGCCTAGTTCTTTTGCCAATCTTAACGACAGCTAATAACTGATTTAATTTGCTTCAATTGCTGATTTTCTAATTTTAAACTTAATTTATAATTATGTTATATATTATTTAATTTTGTTTAATTATAATTAATCTTTTTTATACTGATTTTACTATTGTATACTCCTTATTGTATTATTTACAATGTAATTTGAATTGTTTTTATTTTTATTTTTCTTCACCTGTGTCTATCTGCGTGCGTATTTTGGTTGCTGCTTTGGGCCCGAGCCTTTAACATCTTTTACACTTCCTTCTCATGCTTTTTCTCTCTTTCCCTCAATGGTCAATATCTAACGTGTTGTAAAATTGTTGTGAAGCGCCTTGGGATGTTTTACTACATTAGAGATGCTATATAAATAAAAGTTATTGTAATCACCTGAACTCTGTGTACTATATGGAATAGAGCAAATGAGTTGTATCACATGACATTTCCAGATAATTCCATGCCTGTGAATTACAAAAAAAGAATTCAAATTTCATAAAAATCTTTCAAGAAAATAGGGATGTTTCAGCTCATTATCAATCTTTGTATTGCTTTCCAAAACACTTCGTTACACTGAAGCGGGACTTGGGAGATCGCCGAGATTGTTAGATTTGTATTTGTCTAATTATATTTCTGTTCTTGCTGACTTACGTGCATGTCGCTCTTGCAGTTTTATATGAATGAAATAAAGATTTTCTGTACACACAGAATCGCAAAGATTCCCGAGAGTGTGACAATATTTGCAGGGGTTCTCAAGAGTGTCTCAATATTTGAAGGAGTTCTCGAGTGTGTGTCAATATTTGAAGGGGTTCCTGGAGTGTGTCAATATTTGAAGGAGTTCCTGGAGTGTGAATATTTTTAAAGGAGTCCCCCAGAGTGGAGCAATACTTGCAGGGTGGGGAACTGGGCATGTGTCAATTCCCCCAGGTGGAACAGCTTGAAAAGCTCAGATCGAGTTAGTTACTTCTGCCAATACCATCTCAAGTCGGCCCATCATCCCTTTCGTCTCTCAAATCTCTCCTGTCTTCCACCCTATCACAGACCTTCCTTTTCGTTCTTTCCTCCCCTCCCCCCTTCAGTGCTCCTTAAGAATCTGTTCATTTCAAACATTCGCCAGTTCTGACAAAGGGTCACAGACTTGAAATGTTAACTCTGTTTCTCTCTCCACAGATGCTGCCTAACCCGCTGAGATTTCCAGCATTTTCTGTTTTTATTTTGAGTTAGTTACTGTTATTTGAAACATTATTTCCAGGGTGGCGGTAGGGGAGGGGGGCTCATATTCTACAATATTTACGCAGATAATACACCACACGGAAAGTCGGCTGCTCAATGGGTTCGAGGGGTCCAGGGGAGGGTGTGAGAAATCGTGGGTTGTAAGAAATAGTCGAGTTCCCTAGCTCAGCAGTTTTCCCAGGTTGATGACACTGAAGGATTCCAATCAAATCAGACAACTGAGTTACAAGGGCACAATGCAAAAAGCAGGCCTTGATAAGAGGTCTAGCAAGGAACCTTAAGATAATAAACTGTCCAAGAGAAGGTGTGATCTCATAGGAAGAGGAGGGGTTTTTACCCAAGAGTTGAAAGAACCTGACATCTCATAGGTTAAATGGTCCTGTCCATATCCTACACCAAGCCCACCCCTAAAAAGAGAATAAAAGATCTAGACGGTGAAGATAAGAACTGTTCATGCCACCAGTCGTCTGCCTGATCGGGACTAGTACCAGCCATTTGTTATGGTCATATGTCTACTATGTTTATCCTGATTGTGTGTTGTATTTGACTATATTTGAACTATCGCTCCTTAACACAATACCTAGGGTGCCTGTGTGTGACCTGTGATCCAAATCTTTCAGGGGTAGGAAATTACATTTCCATCAGCAACATTTGAAGCTACAGTTACAAAGATTTGGGCCCAAATCAAAAACATTTGGAAATATATATATATTTGTTCTTGGGCTTTGTGCAGGGCCGCATTTATTGGCCAGTACTGGTCGCTCAAATTATGTGGGTTGCAAGTCCTCCTCAGAGGCACAATCCATCACGTGGGACTGGAGTCAATGTAGGCCCAGACCGGTTGAGCATGGCAGGTTCCAGGCCCTGAAGGACATTCGTGAAGCATTTGGGGATTTCAGGACAATCCAGCAGATTTCACACTCACTTTGCTTTCTGCTAACTGGACATCAAGTGACCAGGTTTACTGACAAAAGGTCATCGCCATAAAAGGAGTGGCGAGCGGCCTCGGGAGCAGCGTGGAGGCATACTACTTCAGGGAGCAGTGCGAGCTGGTACAGGAGGGCGACGGCAGCGAAGAGTGACATCATCAAGGTCCAGGTCGGTGATTGGAGCGTGGGCAGGTACAGCAGGAGCGGCGAGGTCAGGACGAAGGAGTGGCGAGAGAATGTAGAGCGATATGATCAGGTCCCGGGAGAGGCGTGAGTTCGGGGCCAGAAGAGGCGAGGGCCCAGGGGCAGCACAGGCCAGCCCACATTGCGATATGTGCAGCAGAGCAGGTCTCCAGTTTTCTTGGGTAATCCTTGCCACTGGACCAAGACCTAGCTCTGTCAAGCCCGTGTGGTGGCTGGTGTGCAACGGCCACCACACGTTAAAAAAATCCACGCACAGGCATCTTCCACCCTTCAAGATGTAGTTCAGGATCTGGAATATTAAGTCCTTCATTAAAACACCTGTGAACTCATCCCTTTTTGGCGTGGAAGCAAGTCATCCTCATTTCGAGGGACTGCCGATGATGATGATTGACCTGAAACGTTAACAGGGTAGTTGCTGAGAGGTTGTATCCCCTGGCTGGAGAGTCTAGACATAGGGGGGCATAATCTCAGGATAAAAGGTTGGCCATTTAAAAGAGAGAGGAGGAGGAATTTCTTCACTCAGAGGGTTGTGAATCTGTGGAATTCTCTGTCCCAGAGGGCTGTGGATGCTGAGTCTCTGAATATATTCAAGGCTGAGATCGATAGATTCTTGGAGTCTAGGGGAATCAAGGGATATGGGGTTGGGCAGGAAAGTGGAGCTGGATTCGAAGATCAGCCATGATCTTATTGAATGGCAGAGCAAGCTTGAGGGGCAGTGTGGCCTACTCCTGCTCCTAATTCTTTTGCAAAGCCTACCCAGTTCCATAAACGTGATACAGCCGCAACCTCGTCGGCAAGACAATTGCAGGTTCAAACTAGCCATGTGTTCATTATAAATTCTCACACATGAAAAGCTTTAGTTAACATTACAACTGGGGAGCAATCTGATCAGTTCTTGAAGATCGGGAGTAAGAACACTGCTGACCATTCCAGGGACAAAATTCTGCCTCCCCCGTTTATACAAGAGGGCACGGCCTTTTAATTCAAAGATAAAACCCAACTTTAATTTCACTGAGTAATGGCAATTTGGGGGTTTCGGCTTTGAAACTGCAGCTGGGCAACTCTTCAATTCTCCGACAGTTCTTTGGTTTCTGTAACGCAGGCATCTTTGGAAATCTCCATTGCTACTTCCAGGGCCAAGGTTCCGCATGAATTGAATTCCACTTCACGTCAGAATGCGAGAGCGTAAGCTTCAAAGTACTGGTGCTTGCTGAGTCCATTTTGCTTCTGGTCTCTGTAATTCAAGTGCTTTTCTTTTTACATAAAAGACTTACAATAACCTTGTAACCAATAAAAAAAAATCTTGAAATAGCCACTGCTCGACTGTTACAAGACAATGGTGGGCAGTCCAGCTGGTTGCCTGGCACAGGGCTCCTGGAAATATGCTGGGTGTCGTTGCAGTTGTATTTCAGTCAGGTTCCCCGAGAGCTGTGTGCCTCCTGGTTACTCGATGTTTCTGTACTTGGTGAACAGGTTGTAGAGGACGCGCAGGGTCGACTTCAGGTCGCAGTTCACAATATCTGCAAGAAGCAATGCATCGCTTTCGACGTGAGTTTATGGCTTTGTCGGCCGGCGCGGATACGATGGGCAGAAATGGCCTCCTGTGCTGTAAATTCATATGATTCTATTCTATGAATCGCAGAAACTTGCAGCACAGGAGGAGGCCATTCGGCCCATCGAGCCTGTGCCGGTTCTTTGAAAGAGCGATCCAATTAGTCCCACTCCCCCCTGCTCTTTCCCCACAATTCTTTCCTTTTCAAATAGTTATCCAATTCCCTTTTGAAAGTTACTATTGAATCTGCTCTCACCATCCTTTCAGGCAGTGTGTTCCAGATCACAACAACTTGCTGCATAAAAAAATTCTCCTCATCTCCCCTTTGGGTTCTTTTGCCAATCATCTTAAATCTGTGCCCTCGGGTTACCGACCCTCCTGCCACTGGAAACAGTTTCTCTTTGTTTACTCTATCAGAACCCCCCAGTATTTTGAACACCTCTATTAAATCCCTCTTTAATCTTCTCATGAATATTTTCGACGGCAAAATAATTTTTACATTCCATCAGCTTTGAGGGACTCCCCCAGTGGTCTAAAGGGGCTGTTTCCATCCCCGTTCTGCCCGCAATTTGCTAAATTTGGTCACAGAAACAAAGGAAGGATTCCAACTGGTCTCCGTGTCCTTGGAGTAGGGGCATCCTTCCCCCACCCCCCTCTCCCCTCCACCCCCCTCCCCTCCTCCTGATCGTAACCCACTGAGTCACGGTGGAAAGTTGGTGTGTGTGTGTGTGGACAGGGAGCGAGGGCAGCCTCAGGCAAATCTCTGATGCCCTCCACCCGGGCGGGTAAGTGGAGCTGAGTCCACGGCCAGATCAGCCATGATCTTTTTAAATGGCGGAGCAAGCTCGAGGGGCTAGATGGCCTACTCCTGTTCCTAATTCTTATGTTCTTATGTTCCACGCCCGAATAGCCGAGACTAATACTGTCCGGGTCTCATGCCTGAAAGATTATCGTAAATTACACAACAACTCGCTGCGTAAATTACTCTTCCTCCTGGCGTCTCTGCTTCTTTTACCAGTTATCTTAAATCTACGCGCAGTTAGAACATCAGATCAGCCATGATCTTATTAAATGGCGGAGCAGGCTTGAGGGGCCGTATAGCCTACTCCTGCTCCTATTTCCTATGTTCTTATGTTCTTATTATGGGGCATAAATTCCGAGGAGGACTTCCCACGGGCAAATCAATAAAGAATAGAAATAAAATGCGCACTTACCTGAAGCTGTTGCGGCCACTGGAACTCCCGATCCACAGGCCTCCTCTCCCTGCGACGCGCAGCACATGCACGTCGGGATGTCCGCAGGAGTCACAGGTAAGTATTTTCTCATTCATTGTAGTAAGAGTTTTGTAAGTTACAAAACTCCTCTTACAGTGAATGAGAAAAACCCCAAAACTCACAAAAAATACATAAAACATTTAAAAAAACACCTCACACAATAAACTAATAGAAACGAAAAATGTTACAAGTTTTTTTAAAGAAAAAAATATTCCCGATTTTTAATAAAAGTTAGGGTTAGAGTTTAAAATAACATTATCTGAGTGGGCAGGGTTTTAACATAAATGTGTTTTTTAAATTTAAATTTTAATCATGTTTTTCCTATGTTTTAAACTCTTACGTTGTAAAAGTAGGCTATGCGCCTGCTTTTTCAGGCACAAGAGTTTTGAGGACATTTGCCGTGCAAGATATGGGTAAATAGCCCAAAGTTCCACGTACAACTGTCCTCCCCCCCGATCTGGCTACGATCTGTCAGGCTCCAGCTTGACAGATCAGAAAAGCTGGTTTTCAGCGCGTGCGCATTGCGTGCTGAAAACCGGCTTTTCTGATGCCTTCCCGGGTCCGTAGAAACTTTATACGGGCCCGCGACATCGGAAATTCTGGCCCAAAAATTGTAAAGAGTGCAGGTCAGGTTTCATTGCTCATACACTGCACGGTGATTCAAAGTCTTCAACATGTGGTAAACGATGCAGCACATACCTTCTGATCGAGGCTTTGGTTTTTCCAAACCTCCGTCCTGCATCAGTTCAAAGGAAAAGGCCACGTTATGGACCTGTTGAAGAGAGTTAGGAAACTGTAACTTAGAGAAAGAAGCTTTGGTAGACAGTAGATGTTAGTTTCGATCCAGTCAACACAGCTAAACTCGGCTCTTAAGTCCCTGTTTTCGGGGTGTGTTTGATGCAATCGGAAGATGTTGTGCGTTCAGGATTCACTAGATCTTAAAAGCAAAACAATTTTACTTCACAATGCACGTTACATGCACTCCAGTGAAACCTGATCATCCCATCGGCACGTACTCGCCAAGCGTTGATGCCTATCACGGGCATGTAGCTGGAGGAAAGGTTGGGCTCTAGCACAAAAGGACCTAAGAAGGCACAGAATACATAAGAACTTAAGAATTTGGAGCAGGAGTCGGCCATTCAGCTCCTCGAGCCTGCTCTGTCATTCAATTAGATCATGGCTGATCTTCTACCTTAACTCCACTTTCTTGCACTGTCCCCATATCCCTTGATTCCTTTAATATCCAAAAATCTATCAACCTCTGTCTTGAATGTACTCAAAGACTCAGCCTCCACAGCCCTCTGGGATAGAGAGTTGCATTTAAAACTAAGGAGGTGGTACTCAGTAAGATAATGGGACTAAAGGCAGATAAATCCCCTGGACCCGATGGCTTGCATCCTAGGGTCTTAAGAGATGTAGCAGCAGGGATTGTGGATGCATTGGTTGTAATTTACCAAAATTCCCGGGATTCTGGGGAGGTCCTCAGCAGATTGGAAAACTGCAAATGTAACGCCCCTATTTAAAAAAGGACGCAGACAAAAAGCAGAAAACTATAGACCAGTTAGCCTAACATCTGTGGTTGGGAAAATGTTGGAGTCCATTATTAAAGAAGTAGTAGCAGGACATTTGGAAAAGCAAAATTCGGTCAGGCAGAGTCAGCATGGATTTATGAAGGGGAAGTCATGTTTGACAAATTTGCTGGAGCTCTTCGAGGATGTAACGAACAACGTGGATAAAGAGGAACCAGTCGATGTGGTGGATTTGGACTTCCAGAAGGCATTTGACAAGGTGCCACATAAAAGGTTACTGCACAAGATAAAAGTTCACGGAGGTAATATATTAGCATGGATAGAGGATTGGCTAACTAACAGAGAACAGAGAGTTGGGATAAATGGTTTATTCTCTGGTTGGCAATCAGTAACTAGTGAGCTGCCGCAGGGATCAGGGCTAGGCCCACAACTATTTACAATCTATATTAACAACTTAGAAGAAGGGACTAAGTGTAATGTAGCCAAGTTTGCTGACGATATAAAGATGGGGGGAAAAGCAATCTGTGAGGAGCACACAAAAAATCTGCAAAAGGACATCGACAGGCTAAGTGAGTGGGCAAAAGTTTGGCAGATGGAGTATAATGTCGGAAAGTGTGAGGTCATGCACTTTGGCAGAAAAAAAATCAAAGAGCAAGTTATTATTTAAATGCAGAAAGATTGCAAAGTGCCGCAGTACAGCGGGACCTGGGTGCATGAAACACAAAAGGATAGTATGCAGGTACAGCAAGTGACCAGGAAGGCCAATGGTATCTTGGCCTTTATTGCAAAGGGGATAGAGTATAAAAGCAGGGAAGTCTTACTATAGCTATATAAGGTATTGATGAGGTCACACCTGGAATACTGCGTGCAGTTTTGGTTTCCATATTTAAGAAAGGATATACTTGCTTTGGAGGCAGTTCAGAGAAGGTTCACTAGGTTGATTCCGGCAATCGGGGGTTGACTTATGAGGAAATTCTCTACCACAGAAAGTTGTTGAGTCCAGTTCGTTGGATATATTCAAAAGGGAGTTAGATGTGGCCCTTACGGTTAAAGGGATCAAGGGGTATGAAGAGAAGGCAGGAGTGGGGTACTGAAGTTGTATGATCCGCCATGATCATATTGAATGGTGGTGCAGGCTCGAAGGGCCGAATGGCCTGCTCCTACACCTATGTTTCTATGTTCTTTAAAAGGTTGATTAGATTGGGCCTCTACTCATTGGAGTTCAGAAGAATGAGAGGTGATCTTATCGAAACATAAGATTACAAGGTGGATGCAGAGAGGATGTTTCCACTGATGGGGGAGACTAGAACTGGAGGGCACAATCTGAGAATAAGGGGCTGCCCATTTAAAACAGAGATGAGGAGAAATTTCTTCTCTCAGAAGGTTGTAAATCTGTGGAATTCGCTGCCTCAGAGAGCTGTGGAAGCTGGGACATTGAATAAATTTAAGACAGTAATAGACAAAAGTTAAGGGGATAAGGAGTTATGGGGAGCGGGCAGGGAAGTGGAGCTGAGTCCATGATCAGATCAGCCATGATCTTATTGAATGGCAGAGCAGGCTCGAGGGGCCGTATGACCTACTTCTGTTCCTATTTCTTATGTTCTTATGAGGAGGAATTTATTTACTCAGAGGGTGGTGAATCTTTGGAATTTCCAATCCCTCTGCACCCAGGGCGTCTCTGAGAGCGCTCCCGGCCCGGCTCTTTAGCTCGAAAGTTTCCAATCCAAACGCCCAAGAGAGTTGTTCAACGCCTTCCTTAGCGCTGCACCCTCTGACTCAGGGCCCAGCTGCCCAAACTTACCTACTGAGGCGCAAAGTATTCCTGGGTGCTAACTTTCCTGCCCCGCTGCCATTATCGCCCCAAAAACATCAAAGCCGAAAATCCAGCCCTAGCAATTTAGAGGTTGGAGATCAGCCATGATCTTATTGAATGGCGGAGCAGGCTTGAGGGGCCATATGGCCTACTCCTGACCCTATTTCTTGTATTCTTAAACCCATTCTCAGTGCCTGGATGGAGGAAGAAGGCAACAGGTGCAGGTGAAGCGCTTGGGTCTTGGTGGGACAGGGCGATTTTCGGAGCCAGAGGACCAACAGGGCTTACACTCTTGCTCCACACCCTCCCGCACTTGGCCTACCACCTGAAACAAAAAGGCTGCGACTCCTCGAGGTAAGGTTAGCGTTACACCACATATTTTGGATGGCGAAAGGCGCCCACATTTCAACAAACGTTTACCTTGTGTTCAAAGCTGTCTGGAGTGAGGAAGAAGTTGTGCAAAGGTATGAAGTAGTCCTCCACGAGCCCCATGAGTAGCACCAGGTAGACTCCATCAGCAAACTGCAAGAGAGAGTTTAGTCCAAACGTCACCACGCGTACAGGCCGCAGAGACATTGACCGACGGACACCAGTGTGAAAGGCCCATTGCCGCAGACGGTTCAAGCAGACGGCCCACCCACCATCACCTTCTCAAGGGGCAACTAGGGATGGGCAATAAATGATGGACTTACCAGCGACGCCCACATCCCTTGAATGAATTAAAATGACCATTAATTGAAACTTTGCGGAACGTGGGAATTCCTGGACAATAAAGAACCCAAGCTAGTTCACCTTGAGTCAGATTAAAGTCTCATCAGAAAGACGGCATCTCCGGCAGTGCAGCACTCCCTCAGTATTGCCCCTCCGACAATGCAGCGCTCTCTCAGTACTGCCCCTCCGACAGTGCAGCGCTCCCTCAGTACTGCCCCTCCGACAGTGCAGCGCTCCCTCAGTACTGCCCCTCCGACAGTGCAGCGCTCCCTCAGTACTGCCCCTCCGACAGTGTAGCGCTCCCTGAGTATTGCCCCTCCGACAGTGCGGTACTCCCTCAGTGCTGCCCCTCCGACAGTGCAGCGCTCCGGGAGTGCCAGTCTGCATTTTGTGCTCAAGTCGCTGGAGTGGGACTTGAACCCATGTCCTTCTGACTCAGAGGTGAGAGTGCTACCACGCAGATCTTCAGCATGCGGCTTTGCTTAGCTCGCTCCCTGGTGCTAACGTGATGTGCACGGCTGATGTTAGCTCTGTTGATCAGGCGCAGGGCTCCGAGGGACTTTACACTGAGGCCTGATTTTGCAAACAGAGGGATTCATGATGCAGCAGAACATCACCTGTGGATGTAACTTCCACACCAGCAGCACCCTGCACAGGAAGATCCCATGGCAGCATTTCCCTGCACTGTTTATGTCCCATCATGGGTGCTGGACCTTGCTAGGAGATATCGCTTCTTTCAACACAGGAACTGCTGGACTCCGTTCCGCCCCTCGAGCCCCTGCCGCCGTCCAATATCTCTTCTGTCTATCTCCTACTCCATCCCAGTCTGTGCTGTCAGCTCAGCGGCCCACTTACCTGAGTCTCGAGTTCTGTAACTTCCAGATTTAGCTTGTTCAGGTGTTTGTTCACAAAGGTGATGAGGGTCTGCGGGCAGAAAACAAACAGTTTGAAAACAGGTAACCCCACCCACTTGGTTTCAAAAATGAAAAAGAAAGACTTGCATTTCTAAAGCACCTTTCACAACCTCAGGACGTCCTAAAGCGCTTTACAGCCATTGAAGTCACTGTGGTAATGTGGGAAATGTGGCAGCCAACTTAGGCACAGCAAGCTCCCACAAACAGCAATGTGATAATGCTCAGATAATCTGTTTTTGTGATGTTGGTTGAGGGATAAATATTAGCCCCAGGACAACTCCCCTGCTCTTCTTTGAAATAGTGCCATGGGATCTTTTACGACCACACAAAGGCACCTCCAACAGTGCAGCGCTCCCTCAGTACCTCAGTTAGCCTAGATTTTTGTGTTCAAGACTCTGGAGTGGGACTTGAACCCACAACCTTCGGACTCAGAGGTGAGAGTGCTACCCACTGAGCCACGCTGAAGGTGTCGGTCAGTAAGGCATGATTTATTGCGGGGGGGGGGGGGTGCATGGGGAAGCCGAGCAACACGAGCCCCGCCTCTACTGCCACTCAGTACTGGAGATGCACAGGACTGGCAGGCCAGAGGAGCTCAGTGTCCAGTCAGTGCCTCCCGGGCATCATAGGTCAGTGTCCTGGCCAACATTTATCCCTCATCCAACAACTAGAACAGATTACCCAGTCATTATCACATTGCTCCTTGTGGGATCTTGCTGTGCGCAAACCGGCTGCTGCGTTTCCTACATTACAATAGTGACTACACTTCAAAAAATACTTCATTGGCTGTGAAGCACGTTGGGATGTCACAAGATCATACAAGGCGTTATAGAAATGCAAGTCTTCATATTTATAGCCCAGTTCAGGAACTTTTAAGAAGTTAATTCCCAGGATGTGGGTGTCGCTGGCAAGCCCATCCCTTGTTGCCCCCGAGAGAGTGGTGGTGAGCCTTCTTCTTGAACCGCTGGTTGTGGTTTTATACAACTGAGTGGCTCGCTGGGACATTTCAGTTAAGAGTCGACCACGTGGGTGCCTGACTGGAGTTACATATCGGCCCAGACCGGGTGAGGATGGCACATTTCCTTTCCTGACAGACATAAGTGAACCAGTCGGGTTTTTATGACAATCCGACAGTATCACAGTCACTTTTACCGAGACCAGCTTTTTATTTCCAGGAGCGGGCAGAAATTTGGCAGTTGGAGTATAATGTGGGAAAATGTGAGATTATCCACTTTAATATGAAGAATAGAAGAGCAAATTATTATTTAAATGGGGAGAGATTACAAAATGCTGCATTACAGAGGGATCTGGGGGTCCTTGTATATGAAACATAAAAAGTGAGTGTACAGGTACAGCAAGTAATCAGGAAGGCAAATGGAATGTTGGCCTTTATTGCAAGGGGGATAAAGTATAAAAGCAGAGAAGTCCTGCTACAACTGTACAGGGTATTGGTGAGACTACACCTGGAGTACTGCGTACAGTTTTGGTCTCCTTATTTAAGGAGGGATATACTTGCATTGAAGGCAGTTCAATTAGGTTAATTCCTGGGATGAAAAGGTTGTCTTATGAGGAAAGGTTGAACAGGTTGGGCCTGTACTTATTGGAGTTTAGAAGAATGAGAGGTGATCTTATTGAAACATATAAGATTCTGAGGGGACTCGACATGGTAGATGCAGAGAGGGTGTGTTCCTCTCATGTGGGAATCTAGTACTAGGGGGCATAGTTTCAGAATAAGGGGTCGCCCATTTAAGATGGAGATGAGGAGGAATTTCTTCTTTCAGAGGGTCGTGAATCTTTGGAATTCTCTGCCCCAGAGAGCTCTGAAGGCTGGGTCATTGAATATATTTAAGGTGGAGATAGACAGATTTTTGAGCGATAAGGGAATGAAGGATTATGGGGAGCGAGCAGGGAAGTGGAGTTGAAGCTAAGATCAGATTAGCCATGATCTTATTGAATGGCAGAGCAGGCTCGAGGGGCTGTATGGCTTACTCCTGCTCCTATTTCTTATGTTCTTAATTTAATTTAATAAAAAAAAAATGAATTCAAATTCCCAATCTGCCAGGGTGGGATTTGAATTTATGTTCTCTGGATTACTAGTCCAGAAACATAACCTACTGCACCACCGTAACCCCTTACTGGGGACTGAAGGCTCAATGATCATCCCTGATCTTAGTGCTGGAGCAGTGAGGGAACCACAATGCACCACCGTGTCTCAGGCCAGGCAGAAGGAAGATCCATTCATCTATGTGTGTGTGTGTGCATCTGTGTGTATGCGTGCGTGTATGTATGTACGTGTGAGCCTATGTGTGAGCGTGTCTGTGTGTTTGCCTGTGCATCATGTGGGCGTAGGAGCTAGCTCGGTTTTGATGGAACAGCCTATCGAAATTCACTGTTTAGCACCGCCCAAATCAAAATTCAAATGAGCCAAAGCAGTGAGTGAGAAATACGCGGGTAAATAGCACGGAGAGCCCCCGGATTCTAGGGCCTGTTTTTCCACATGTGCCCAGTCCCCCCCTCCCCAACCCCCTCCCCCTGGTCTGGACAAAGAGGAAGAGCATAGATCAGATACACCAGAGAGCTTCAGGCTCGGTGGGGAGACAGGACCCCAGCAAAATGATTGTGGGTTTGGGGAGGGGGGGGGGGGGGGCGCAAATAACTATTCAAAATATAATTGACAAAAGAACCAGAGGGGGAGGTGAGCAGATTTGTTTTACGCAGTGAGTTGTTGTGATCTGGATCGCGCTGCCTGAAAGGATGCTGGGAGCAGATTCAATAATAATTTTCAAAACGGGAATTGGATAAATATTTGAAGGGAAAAAATTTGCAGGGCTGTGGGAAAGAGCAGAGGGAGTGGGATTGATTGGATCACTCTTTCACAGAGCCGGCACAGGCTCGATGGGCCGAAAGGCCTCCCTCTGTGCTGGAAGATTCTATGAGAAAAATAGCTGCAGCCATGGCGAATATTCATCAATATTTAATAGCACATATTTTTTGGTTAATACTCTGCGTCACTGCCGTTTCATGATATAAACCGGGTTCTATAATCCCGATGGCTTACATAAGAACATAAGAAACCTTGAATATATTCAGAGACTCAGCATCCACAGCCCTCTGGGACAGAGAATTCCAAAGATTCACCACCCTCTGAGTGAAGAAATTCCTCCTCATCTCAGTCTTAAATGGCCGACCCCTTATCCTGAGACTATGCCCCCTGGTTCTCGACAATCCAGCCAGGGGAAACAACCTCTCAGCATCTACCCTGTCAATCCCTCTCAGAATCTTGTACGTTTCAATGAGATCACCTCTCATTCTTCTAAACTCCAGAGAGTATGGGCCCATTCTACACAACCTCTCATCATAGACAACCCTCTCATCCCAGGATTTTACCTAGTGAACCTTCATTGCACTGCCTCCAAGACAAATACACCCTTCCTTAGATACGGAGACCTAAACTGTGCGCAGTACTCCAGTACTTCATAGAAAGTTATCAAACCTTTTTGACAACGTTGAGTTTGTCTGGAGCGTGATCAAAGAGAGTGTCAAAGGCGTCCCGTTCTGAAAGAGATGGAACAGAGTTACAGACGGGGCGTGTACACAGGTTTATATTTATTTGCCCCTTTAATGTAGTAAAGCATCCCAAGGCGATTATCAGACAGAGTTTGACACTGAGCCACATAAGGAGATATTAGGGCAGGCGACCAAAAGATCGGTAAAAAAGATGTAGGTTTCAAGGAGTGTATTAAAGGAGGAAAGAGCAGCGGAGAGGTTTAGGGAGGGAGTTCCAGAGCTTGGGGCCTTGGCAGCTGAAGGCACGGCCATTGATGGTCGAGCGATGATAATCAGGGATACGCAAGAGGCCAGAATTGGAGGAGTGCAGAGATCTGGGAGAGTTGTAGGAGTCTACAGAGATAGGGAGGAGCGAGGCCATGGAGGGATTTGAAAACATGGATGAGAATTTTAAAATCAAGGCGTTGGTGGACTGGAAGCCAATGTAGGTCAGGGAACACAGGAGTGATGGGTGAGCAGAACTTGGTGCGAGTTAGGATACAGCGAGTTAGGAAGCCATTCGGCCCATCATGCCTGTGCCGGCTTTTTAAAAGAGCGATCCAATTAATCCCATTCCCCTGCCCTTTCCCCACAGCACTGCAGGTTCAGCAGTAATAAATAGCAACAAGAGGAGGCTATTCAGCCCCTGGAGCCTAGTCCATCATTCTATTCGATCATGGCTGATCTGTACCTTAACTCCCTTACCCAACAAAACTCTGTCAATCTCAGTCCTGAAAATTCTAATTGACTCCCAGC